>NW_027190350.1:0-42105 GCF_040958095.1 Procambarus clarkii | reverse complement strand
TTAGTTAGGTTCGGTTAGTTAGGTTTAGGTTAGGTTAGGTTAGTTAGGTTAGTTAGGTTCGGTTTGGTTTGGTTAGCTTGTTAGGTAAGTTAGGTAGATTGGGTTAGGTGTAGGTTAGGTTAGATTTAGATTAGGTTAAGTTATATTAGGTTTGGTTTTAGATTGTGGTAGGTTATAGGTTAGGGTAGGGTATAGGTTAGGCTAGGTTAAGTTAGGAAATAGGCCAAGAGTTATTGCTAAAACACCGACGGCTTAAAGGCAGACTCTAAGATTAACGCTCGATCCTCCTGGCACAAATAGGTGAGTACACATATATGTAACATGAATGATGTGTTCCTTCTCGACTCTCAATAAGGGATTCCAGGGTTCGAATCGCGGTCGGGTAGGGCTGTAATTGTTGGTACGTTTCCTATCACCCAAGCACCTGTTCACCTAGCAGTAAATAGGTATCCAGGAGTTAGTGAGCTACTAGCATCCTGTTGAGTGAGGGTTAGTTTAACCTTGTGGGGTGGGTGTTGGAGACCACTTTATAATCCTAACATGTATATATAGACTGCCTGACTGCCTGTCCCCCGACTCAAAGAAGTTATATGTATTGACTCAATGAAGCCTAAGAGAACATAATCCAAGGCCTAAGAGTAGTCATTCGTGCTTAGAAGAGGATTGTTTAGGTTTTATAAATAGCGGCGGGTGGCATTTATAAGTGATTTGTGCGAGATCAATGGCATCCAAACATTTCCATGTTGGTGCTATAGTCCACTTTTGGTTGGTTTGTTTGACTATAAGAACTATCATTAATGGAGAATTGGCTGGTATGTGTGAGTATCCTCCGCCGCAGTTACCATTATCATCACTCACTCACTCACTCACAAGTTATTGGTTACCACTTGTATGCAATAACAACGGCCATACTACCACTTAAGGACACTGCTTCTCGTCCCATTAGCCAAGTTAAGCAACTTTCAATTGGTTAGTAATTGGATGGGTAACCTGCCTGGTAACACCAACTGCTAGTACTGCTGATGGCATTCATATTTGGACAGTCCCTGTGGATCAGTGGTAAGGCACTCACCTCGCGCTTCTCAAGCGATTTCGCCTGGGTTCATATCCTGGCTGGCAGGGGAAGAGCGGATTGACTAGGCACCAATCCTTAACTTAACGATTCTCTTCACGAAGCAGTGAATGGGTACCTGGTTTGTTAAACGGTTTTCGGGTTGTGTTCCAGGGAAAATTAACAATGAGTTTGTGTGTACTCACCTAATTGTACTCACCTTATTGTGCTTGCGGGGGTTTGAGCTCTGGCTCTTTGGTCTGCCTCTCAACCGTCAATCAACAGGAGTACTGGTTCCTGAGCCAATTGGGCTCTATCATATCTACACTTGAAACTGTGTATGGAGTCAGCCTCCACCACATCACTTCCTAATGCATTCCATTTGTCAACTACTCTGACACTAAAAAAGTTCTTTCTATATATCTCTGTGGCTCATTTGGGCACTCAGTTTCCACCTGTGTCCCCTAGTACGTGTGCCCCTTGTTTTAAATAGCCTACCTTTATCTACCCTATCGATTCCCTTGAGAATCTTGAATGTGGTGATCATGTCCCCCTTAACTCTTCTGTCTTCCAACGAAGTGAGGTTTAATTCCCGTAGTCTCTCCTCGTAGCTCATACCTCTTAGCTCGGGTTCTAGTCTGGTGGCAAACCTTTGAACCTTTTCCAGTTTAGTCTTATGCTTGACTAGATGTGGACTCCATGCTGGAGCTGCATACTTGGGGATTGGTCTGACATATGTGGTATATAATGTTCTCAAAGATTCCTTTCAGTGTGTGTGTATTTTATAAGAAAGAGACACATAAACATGTGTGTGAATGAATATGTACACCAATTAATAGTGAATGGGCTGGCATTGTGTGAGTATTAATGTATACTATGGGCCACACTCACTGAAATATGTTGTCTGTGTGTGTACATACGTGTAATTGGAGTGACTTATCCACGTGAATTTATCTGTGTGTGTATATATCCAATATGAGTGATCCTTGTCATAATTGTGACAGTTTCTGCAATTTGACTGTCGAGACTGTATGTATGTTTGTATATATGTGTGTGTGTGTGTGTGTGTGTGTGTGTGTGTGTGTGTGTGTGTCTGTATATATGTGTGTGTGTGTGTATATATATGTGTGTGTGCGCGCGCGCGCACGAATGTCGCGCTCTGAAATATGTACCTATGATTATTAGAGTATACCATTCGAGAAAAATGTCTAACTATTTATCGGTCCATTCTCTCTCTCTGTGCCGGCCTTCCTGCTAAAACTTGTCCACTCATTATGCTGTTGAATATCTATCTCCAATGGTCATTTACCATTAATTAATATATTATTAAGCAGATAAAGTCCTTTACAAATATCTTCATCTTTTAAAGCACATATCTTTCTTCTAACATGAATCACTATAACTCATATACTTTCATCAGTTCCAAACACTTTTCTTATTCCTTCCTTAACATCTTTCCTTATATAACCTATCTCCACAAATTAATATCTTAATGATTAACTGGCAACTCCATGCCTTTAACTCAGGCCCCCCCTCTGCAGCTCCCTCGGCCCCCAACACCCTACCCCCCAACCGAGGCCAAATATAACTACCCCCATACCACAATTACCAGAGACCACCCCCGCCCCCTCCCCCGACCCCCGCCTAACAGAGAAAATGACCGCCACAACGCTATACTTACCCAGCCGAACCGTTCGTTCGCGTATGTACTATTTATTGTTGAAAAAACTTAGAATAAAACAAACCGGATTTTCATTCCCTAGTAAAACACATATATATATTGTATACAAAACGAGGCCTAGATTAGCACATATTAGGTATTGGATTGCTTGTTTACCATTCACAAACTCATTTGGACACACACACACCACACTAAATATTAAATAATACATACCTTTAAACACACACACACACACACACACGTCAGTTTGCCTAAATTCTCCAATATTCATTCATGAAACTGCCTCACTGGACTGCAACCTCATCGAATAAGCTGTCATGTATTTCTAACTCTCAACACAAACTCACAACTTCACACGCCAATCATTGCAAATGTTGATAAATAGACACTAACTAACCTTACTACGAGATATAAATACAAGTGCAAAATTTGATTCAGAAGGCAATTCCAGCGTGGCCTAGTCGGATAGAACATGTTCTTAATCCGGATAGACCTGCGTTCGAGCCTGTCGAAACGGTTGCAAGTACAGGGCACAGATTTATCTGTGTGTCCCCTCCTGTAGGAGCATCAGTTTCGATAGATTCTCTGGATAGCTGAAGATTGATTGACTGACCCCTTGGAATGTGGGGAAGGGTTGAAATCCGGGGGCCCACGGACGGATACCTGGATCCACTGACCTCGGGCAGGTCTTTCAATTCACCTGGATTTCAGGTGGGGAGAAGGGAGGCAATTTGGGTCGACACAAATAGCTTCCTGGACCCAAAACCCCAAAGACACCCAGACACACGGAATCAAGACGCACACGGCTGCAGGAGACACAAGGACTCAAGACACACGCGGAATCAAGACACACACGGACTCAAGACACACGCGGACTCAAGACACACACGGAATCAAGACTCGCGGACTCAAGACACACGCGGAATCAAGACACACGCAGACTCAAGACACACGCGGAATCAAGACACACACGGACTCAAGACACACATGGACTCAAGACACAAACGGATTCAAGACACACGCGGACTCAAGACACACACGGAATCAAGACACACACGGACACTGACACGATCCCAAGGTGGAGATAAGGGAGGCAATTTGAGGGGACACAAATGGCATCCTGGACTCAATACCCCAGGGATAATGACATAGACACGGACACGGACACGGATACGGACACTCATAGACTCTAACGGACACGGACACACGGAATCAATACACGGACTCAAGACACACACGGACTCAAGACACACACAGAATCAAGACACACATGGACACTGACACGATCCCAAGGTGGTGATAAGGGAGGCAATTTGAGGGGACACAAATGGCATCCTGGACTCAAAACCCCAGGGATAATGGCACGAACACGGACACTAACTAACCTAACCTAAGACTCTGACGGACACGGGAACATACGGAATCAAGACACACGCGGAAACAAGACACACTCAGGAGACACACACGAAATCAAGACACATAAGGAATCAAGGCACAGACCGAATCAAGAAACACAAGGAATCAAGAAACACAAGGAATCAAGACACACACGAAATCAAGAAACACATGGAATCAAGAAACACAAGGAATCAAGAAACACAAGGAATCAAGACAAACACGAAACCAAGAAACACAAGGAATCAAGAAACACAAGGAATCAAGAAACACAAGGAATCAAGAAACACAAGGAATCAAGACAAACACGAAACCAAGAAACACAAGGAATCAAGAAACACAAGGAATCAAGACACGCACGGAATCAAGACACACACGGTATCAAGACACGCACGGAATCAAGACACACACGGAATCAAGACACGCACGGAATCAAGAAACACAAGGAATCAAGAAACACACGGAATCAAGAAACACAAGGAATCAAGAAACACAAGGAATCAAGACACAAACGGAATCAAGAGACACACGGAATCAAGACACACACGGAATCAAGAAACACAAGGAATCAAGAAACACACGGAATCAAGAAACACAAGGAATCAAGACACAAACGGAATCAAGACACACACGGAATCAAGAAACACAAGGAATCAAGGCACAGACGGAATCAAGACACACACGGAATCAAGACACGCACGGAATCAAGAAACACAAGGAATAAAGAAACACACGGAATCAAGAAACACAAGGAATCAAGAAACACAAGGAATCAAGAAACACAAGGAATCAAGACAAACACGGAATCAAGAAACACAAGGAATCAAGAAACACAAGGAATCAAGACACACACGGAATCAAGACACACACGGAATCAAGACACACAAGGAATCAAGAAACAAAAGGAATCAAGAAACACACGGAATCAAGACACACACGGAATTAAGAAACACAAGGAATCAAGACACAAACGGAATCAAGACACACACGGAATCAAGAAACACAAGGAATGCACAGACGGAATCAAGACACACACGGAATCAAGACACACACGGAATCAAGAAACACAAGGAATCAAGGCACAGACGGAATCAAGACACACACGGAATCAAGACATACACGGAATCAAGGCACACTCGGAATCAAGAAACACAAGGAATCAAGGCACAGACGGAATCAAGACACACAAGGAATCAAGGCACATACGGAATCAAGAAACACAAGGAATCAAGACACACACGGAATCAACAAACACAAGGAATCAAGACACAAACGGAATCAAGACACACACGGAATCAAGAAACACAAGGAATCAAGGCACAGACGGAATCAAGACACACACGGAATCAACAAACACAAGGAATCAAGACACAAACGGAATCAAGACACACACGGAATCAAGAAACACAAGGAATCAAGGCACAGACGGAATCAAGACACACACGGAATCAAGACACACACGGAATCAAGACACGCACGGAATCAAGAAACACAAGGAATCAAGACACACACGGAATCAAGAAACACAAGGAATCAAGACACACACGGAATCAAGAAACACAAGGAATCAAAACTCAACTCAAGACACATACACGGACAGAGATAAAAAATTTAAACATCTAAGGAATGTGGCGTTTTTTTGTTTTTTTTTATCAAAAAAACTGTTTTAAATTTGTCAACGTGAGAACTGCCAGAAGGTCAATCATCGGCTGTCCAGAGAATCTATCGAACCTGATGCTGCTACAGGAGAGGACAATATGTGCCCTGTAATTGCAACCGTTTCGACAGGCTCGAACTCAGGTCTATCCGGATTAAGAATATGTTCTATCCAACTTGGATAGAACATGTTCAAAGTAGCAAAGTAACTTTTGTAAAGAAGAATGAACCTTTTTTTTCAACCTATGCGAGACAAATAATTGAATATGCAGCCCCAGCCTTTTTTCCAACAGAGCTGAGAGTTATGAGTTACATAACTTCTGGAAAACTACTTGAGCAATTGATTGATGGTTGAGAGGTGGGACCAAAGATCTGAATATCAAACCTAGCAAACACAACTAGGTGAATACAACTAGGTGAGAACAAACTTACAAAAACCCACAGTTGTAGATGCAAACTCCATTCATAATTTTAAAAGTTGATATGACAGGAAACCAGGACAGGAGACCAGGAGTCATTGCTTTAAACAACCGGCGGCTATATTGTCAGCGTTCAAAAACTGATGCTCAGTCCTGCAAGTACAAATAGGTGAGTACACAGAAATATGAAACATGTGTGTGTTCCTTCTAGACACAGTTCCTAGTTCAGTTCTAGTTCCTTCTAGATCGGGGATTCCTGGATCGAAACCCGGCCAGGCAGGACTGAAATTATTGGTAGCGTCCCCCTATCACCTAATGCCTCTGTTCTCCTAGCAGTAAACAGGTATCCAGGAGTTGTGAGCTTCATGTAGGGTTGCATCCTAGTGAGGGTCAGTCAGGGTGTTCGATCTTGTGAGGTGGGTGTTGGTTAGGTTAGGTTAGGTTAGGTTTGGTTAGGTTAGGTTAGGTTTAGGTTAAGTTTGGTTAGGTTAGGTTAGGTTAGGTTAGGTTAAGTTTGGTTAGGTTAGGTTAGGTTAGGTTAAGTTTGGTTAGGTTAGGTTTGGTTAGGTTAGGTTAGGTTAGGTTAGGTTAGGTTAGGTTTAGGTTAGGTTAGGTTAGGTTAGGTTTGTTAGGTTAGGTTTGGTTAGGTTTAGGTTAGGTTAGGTTAGGTTAGTTAGGTTAGGTTAGGTTAGGTTAGGTTAGGTTAGTTAGGTTAGGTTTAGGTTAGGTTAGGTTAGGTTAGGTTAGTTAGGTTAGGTTACGTTAGTTAGGTTAGGTTAGGTTAAGTTTGGTTAGGTTAGGTTAGGTTAGGTTAGGTTACGTTAGTTAGGTTAGGTTAGGTTAAGTTTGGTTAGGTTAGGTTAGGTTAAGTTTGGTTAGGTTAGGTTTGGTTAGGTTAGGTTAGGTTTAGGTTAGGTGAGGTTAAGTTTGGTTAGGTTAGGTTAGGTTAAGTTTGGTTAGGTTAGGTTTGGTTAGGTTAGGTTAGGTTAGGTTTAGGTTAGGTTAGGTTAGGTTAGGTTAGGTTAGGTTAGGTTAGGTTTAGGTTAGGTTAGGTTAGGTTAGGTTTGTTAGGTTAGGTTTGGTTAGGTTTAGGTTAGGTTAGGTTAGTTAGGTTAGGTTTGGTTAGGTTTAGGTTAGGTTAGGTTAGGTTTGTTAGGTTAGGTTTAGGTTAGGTTAGGTTAGGTTAGGTTAGTTAGGTTAGGTTTGGTTAGGTTTAGGTTAGGTTAGGTTAGGTTAGGTTAGTTAGGTTAGGTTAGGTTAGGTTAGGTTACGTTAGTTAGGTTAGGTCAGGTTAGGTTTAGGTTAGGTTAGTTAGGTTAGGTTAGGTTAGATTAGGTTAGGTTAGTTAGGTTAGGTTTGGTTAGGTTAGGTTACGTTACGTTAGTTAGGTTAGGTTAGATTAGTTAGGTTAGGTTAGTTAGGTTAGGTTAGGTTAGGTTAGTTAGGTTAGGTTTGGTTTGGTTAGCTTAGTTAGGTAAGTTAGGTAGATTGGGTTTAGGTGTAGGTTAGGTTAGATTTAGATTAGGTTAAGTTATATTAGGTTTGGTTTTAGATTGTGGTAGGTTATAGGTTAGGGTAGGGTATAGGTTAGGCTAGGTTAAGTTAGGAAATAGGCCAAGAGTTATTGCTATAAACAACCGACGGCTTAAAGGCAGACTCTAAGATTAACGCTCGATCCTCCTGGCACAAATAGGTGAGTACACATATATGTAACATGAATGATGTGTTCCTTCTCGACTCTCAATAAGGGATTCCAGGGTTCGAATCGCGGTCGGGTAGGGCTGTAATTGTTGGTAGCGTTTCCTATCACCCAATGCACCTGTTCACCTAGCAGTAAATAGGTATCCAGGAGTTAGTGAGCTACTAGCATCCTGATGAGTGAGGGTTAGTTTAACCTTGTGGGGTGGGTGTTGGAGACCACTTTATAATCCTAACATGTATATATAGACTGCCTGACTGCCTGTCCCCCGACTCAAAGAAGTTATATGTATTGACTCAATGAAGCCTAAGAGAACATAATCCAAGGCCTAAGAGTAGTCATTCGTGCTTAGAAGAGGATTGTTTAGGTTTTATAAATAGCGGCGGGTGGCATTTATAAGTGATTTGTGCGAGATCAATGGCATCCAAACATTTCCATGTTGGTGCTATAGTCCACTTTTGGTTGGTTTGTTTGACTATAAGAACTATCATTAATGGAGAATTGGCTGGTATGTGTGAGTATCCTCCGCCGCAGTTACCATTATCATCACTCACTCACTCACTCACAAGTTATTGGTTACCACTTGTATGCAATAACAACGGCCATACTACCACTTAAAGGACACTGCTTCTCGTCCCATTAGCCAAGTTAAGCAACTTTCAATTTGGTTAGTAATTGGATGGGTAACCTGCCTGGTAACACCAACTGCTAGTACTGCTGATGGCATTCATATTTGGACAGTCCCTGTGGATCAGTGGTAAGGCACTCACCTCGCGCTTCTCAAGCGATTTCGCCTGGGTTCATATCCTGGCTGGCAGGGGAAGAGCGGATTGACTAGGCACCAATCCTTAACTTAACGATTCTCTTCACGAAGCAGTGAATGGGTACCTGGTTGTTAAACGGTTTGTCGGGTTGTGTTCCAGGGAAAATTAACAATGAGTTTGTGTGTACTCACCTAATTGTACTCACCTTATTGTGCTTGCGGGGGTTGAGCTCTGGCTCTTTGGTCTGCCTCTCAACCGTCAATCAACAGGAGTACTGGTTCCTGAGCCAATTGGGCTCTATCATATCTACACTTGAAACTGTGTATGGAGTCAGCCTCCACCACATCACTTCCTAATGCATTCCATTTGTCAACTACTCTGACACTAAAAAAGTTCTTTCTAATATCTCTGTGGCTCATTTGGGCACTCAGTTTCCACCTGTGTCCCCTAGTACGTGTGCCCCTTGTTTTAAATAGCCTACCTTTATCTACCCTATCGATTCCCTTGAGAATCTTGAATGTGGTGATCATGTCCCCCTTAACTCTTCTGTCTTCCAACGAAGTGAGGTTTAATTCCCGTAGTCTCTCCTCGTAGCTCATACCTCTTAGCTCGGGTTCTAGTCTGGTGGCAAACCTTTGAACCTTTTCCAGTTTAGTCTTATGCTTGACTAGATGTGGACTCCATGCTGGAGCTGCATACTTGGGGATTGGTCTGACATATGTGGTATATAATGTTCTCAAAGATTCCTTTCAGTGTGTGTGTATTTTATAAGAAAGAGACACATAAACATGTGTGTGAATGAATATGTACACCAATTAATAGTGAATGGGCTGGCATGTGTGAGTATTAATGTATACTATGGGCCACACTCACTGAAATATGTTGTCTGTGTGTGTACATACGTGTAATTGGAGTGACTTATCCACGTGAATTTATCTGTGTGTGTATATATCCAATATGAGTGATCCTTGTCATAATTGTGACAGTTTCTGCAATTTGACTGTCGAGACTGTATGTATGTTTGTATATATGTGTGTGTGTGTGTGTGTGTGTGTGTGTGTGTGTGTGTGTGTGTCTGTATATATGTGTGTGTGTGTGTATATATATGTGTGTGTGCGCGCGCGCGCACGAATGTCGCGCTCTGAAATATGTACCTATGATTATTAGAGTATACCATTCGAGAAAAAATGTCTAACTATTTATCGGTCCATTCTCTCTCTCTGTGCCGGCCTTCCTGCTAAAACTTGTCCACTCATTATGCTGTTGAATATCTATCTCCAATGGTCATTTACCATTAATTAATATATTATTAAGCAGATAAAGTCCTTTACAAATATCTTCATCTTTTAAAGCACATATCTTTCTTCTAACATGAATCACTATAACTCATATACTTTCATCAGTTCCAAACACTTTTCTTATTCCTTCCTTAACATCTTTCCTTATATAACCTATCTCCACAAATTAATATCTTAATGATTAACTGGCAACTCCATGCCTTTAACTCAGGCCCCCCCTCTGCAGCTCCCTCGGCCCCCAACACCCTACCCCCCAACCGAGGCCCAAATATAACTACCCCCATACCACAATTACCAGAGACCACCCCCGCCCCCTCCCCCGACCCCCGCCTAACAGAGAAAATGACCGCCACAACGCTATACTTACCCAGCCGAACCGTTCGTTCGCGTATGTACTATTTATTGTTGAAAAAACTTAGAATAAAACAAACCGGATTTTCATTCCCTAGTAAAACACATATATATATGTATACAAAACGAGGCCTAGATTAGCACATATTAGGTATTGGATTGCTTGTTTACCATTCACAAACTCATTTGGACACACACACACCACACTAAATATTAAATAATACATACCTTTAAACACACACACACACACACACACGTCAGTTTGCCTAAATTCTCCAATATTCATTCATGAAACTGCCTCACTGGACTGCAACCTCATCGAATAAGCTGTCATGTATTTCTAACTCTCAACACAAACTCACAACTTCACACGCCAATCATTGCAAATGTTGATAAATAGACACTAACTAACCTTACTACGAGATATAAATACAAGTGCAAAATTTGATTCAGAAGGCAATTCCAGCGTGGCCTAGTCGGATAGAACATGTTCTTAATCCGGATAGACCTGCGTTCGAGCCTGTCGAAACGGTTGCAAGTACAGGGCACAGATTTATCTGTGTGTCCCCTCCTGTAGGAGCATCAGTTTCGATAGATTCTCTGGATAGCTGAAGATTGATTGACTGACCCCTTGGAATGTGGGGAAGGGTTGAAATCCGGGGGCCCACGGACGGATACCTGGATCCACTGACCTCGGGCAGGTCTTTCAATTCACCTGGATTTCAGGTGGGGAGAAGGGAGGCAATTTGGGTCGACACAAATAGCTTCCTGGACCCAAAACCCCAAAGACACCCAGACACACGGAATCAAGACGCACACGGCTGCAGGAGACACAAGGACTCAAGACACACGCGGAATCAAGACACACACGGACTCAAGACACACGCGGACTCAAGACACACACGGAATCAAGACTCGCGGACTCAAGACACACGCGGAATCAAGACACACGCAGACTCAAGACACACGCGGAATCAAGACACACACGGACTCAAGACACACATGGACTCAAGACACAAACGGATTCAAGACACACGCGGACTCAAGACACACACGGAATCAAGACACACACGGACACTGACACGATCCCAAGGTGGAGATAAGGGAGGCAATTTGAGGGGACACAAATGGCATCCTGGACTCAATACCCCAGGGATAATGACATAGACACGGACACGGACACGGATACGGACACTCATAGACTCTAACGGACACGGACACACGGAATCAATACACGGACTCAAGACACACACGGACTCAAGACACACACAGAATCAAGACACACATGGACACTGACACGATCCCAAGGTGGTGATAAGGGAGGCAATTTGAGGGGACACAAATGGCATCCTGGACTCAAAACCCCAGGGATAATGGCACGAACACGGACACTAACTAACCTAACCTAAGACTCTGACGGACACGGGAACATACGGAATCAAGACACACGCGGAAACAAGACACACTCAGGAGACACACACGAAATCAAGACACATAAGGAATCAAGGCACAGACCGAATCAAGAAACACAAGGAATCAAGAAACACAAGGAATCAAGACACACACGAAATCAAGAAACACATGGAATCAAGAAACACAAGGAATCAAGAAACACAAGGAATCAAGACAAACACGAAACCAAGAAACACAAGGAATCAAGAAACACAAGGAATCAAGAAACACAAGGAATCAAGAAACACAAGGAATCAAGACAAACACGAAACCAAGAAACACAAGGAATCAAGAAACACAAGGAATCAAGACACGCACGGAATCAAGACACACACGGTATCAAGACACGCACGGAATCAAGACACACACGGAATCAAGACACGCACGGAATCAAGAAACACAAGGAATCAAGAAACACACGGAATCAAGAAACACAAGGAATCAAGAAACACAAGGAATCAAGACACAAACGGAATCAAGAGACACACGGAATCAAGACACACACGGAATCAAGAAACACAAGGAATCAAGAAACACACGGAATCAAGAAACACAAGGAATCAAGACACAAACGGAATCAAGACACACACGGAATCAAGAAACACAAGGAATCAAGGCACAGACGGAATCAAGACACACACGGAATCAAGACACGCACGGAATCAAGAAACACAAGGAATAAAGAAACACACGGAATCAAGAAACACAAGGAATCAAGAAACACAAGGAATCAAGAAACACAAGGAATCAAGACAAACACGGAATCAAGAAACACAAGGAATCAAGAAACACAAGGAATCAAGACACACACGGAATCAAGACACACACGGAATCAAGACACACAAGGAATCAAGAAACAAAAGGAATCAAGAAACACACGGAATCAAGACACACACGGAATTAAGAAACACAAGGAATCAAGACACAAACGGAATCAAGACACACACGGAATCAAGAAACACAAGGAATGCACAGACGGAATCAAGACACACACGGAATCAAGACACACACGGAATCAAGAAACACAAGGAATCAAGGCACAGACGGAATCAAGACACACACGGAATCAAGACATACACGGAATCAAGGCACACTCGGAATCAAGAAACACAAGGAATCAAGGCACAGACGGAATCAAGACACACAAGGAATCAAGGCACATACGGAATCAAGAAACACAAGGAATCAAGACACACACGGAATCAACAAACACAAGGAATCAAGACACAAACGGAATCAAGACACACACGGAATCAAGAAACACAAGGAATCAAGGCACAGACGGAATCAAGACACACACGGAATCAACAAACACAAGGAATCAAGACACAAACGGAATCAAGACACACACGGAATCAAGAAACACAAGGAATCAAGGCACAGACGGAATCAAGACACACACGGAATCAAGACACACACGGAATCAAGACACGCACGGAATCAAGAAACACAAGGAATCAAGACACACACGGAATCAAGAAACACAAGGAATCAAGACACACACGGAATCAAGAAACACAAGGAATCAAAACTCAACTCAAGACACATACACGGACAGAGATAAAAAATTTAAACATCTAAGGAATGTGGCGTTTTTTTGTTTTTTTTTATCAAAAAAACTGTTTTAAATTTGTCAACGTGAGAACTGCCAGAAGGTCAATCATCGGCTGTCCAGAGAATCTATCGAACCTGATGCTGCTACAGGAGAGGACAATATGTGCCCTGTAATTGCAACCGTTTCGACAGGCTCGAACTCAGGTCTATCCGGATTAAGAATATGTTCTATCCAACTTGGATAGAACATGTTCAAAGTAGCAAAGTAACTTTTGTAAAGAAGAATGAACCTTTTTTTTCAACCTATGCGAGACAAATAATTGAATATGCAGCCCCAGCCTTTTTTCCAACAGAGCTGAGAGTTATGAGTTACATAACTTCTGGAAAACTACTTGAGCAATTGATTGATGGTTGAGAGGTGGGACCAAAGATCTGAATATCAAACCTAGCAAACACAACTAGGTGAATACAACTAGGTGAGAACAAACTTACAAAAACCCACAGTTGTAGATGCAAACTCCATTCATAATTTTAAAAGTTGATATGACAGGAAACCAGGACAGGAGACCAGGAGTCATTGCTTTAAACAACCGGCGGCTATATTGTCAGCGTTCAAAAACTGATGCTCAGTCCTGCAAGTACAAATAGGTGAGTACACAGAAATATGAAACATGTGTGTGTTCCTTCTAGACACAGTTCCTAGTTCAGTTCTAGTTCCTTCTAGATCGGGGATTCCTGGATCGAAACCCGGCCAGGCAGGACTGAAATTATTGGTAGCGTCCCCCTATCACCTAATGCCTCTGTTCTCCTAGCAGTAAACAGGTATCCAGGAGTTGTGAGCTTCATGTAGGGTTGCATCCTAGTGAGGGTCAGTCAGGGTGTTCGATCTTGTGAGGTGGGTGTTGGTTAGGTTAGGTTAGGTTAGGTTTGGTTAGGTTAGGTTAGGTTTAGGTTAAGTTTGGTTAGGTTAGGTTAGGTTAGGTTAGGTTAAGTTTGGTTAGGTTAGGTTAGGTTAGGTTAAGTTTGGTTAGGTTAGGTTTGGTTAGGTTAGGTTAGGTTAGGTTAGGTTAGGTTAGGTTTAGGTTAGGTTAGGTTAGGTTAGGTTTGTTAGGTTAGGTTTGGTTAGGTTTAGGTTAGGTTAGGTTAGGTTAGTTAGGTTAGGTTAGGTTAGGTTAGGTTAGGTTAGTTAGGTTAGGTTTAGGTTAGGTTAGGTTAGGTTAGGTTAGTTAGGTTAGGTTACGTTAGTTAGGTTAGGTTAGGTTAAGTTTGGTTAGGTTAGGTTAGGTTAGGTTAGGTTACGTTAGTTAGGTTAGGTTAGGTTAAGTTTGGTTAGGTTAGGTTAGGTTAAGTTTGGTTAGGTTAGGTTTGGTTAGGTTAGGTTAGGTTTAGGTTAGGTGAGGTTAAGTTTGGTTAGGTTAGGTTAGGTTAAGTTTGGTTAGGTTAGGTTTGGTTAGGTTAGGTTAGGTTAGGTTTAGGTTAGGTTAGGTTAGGTTAGGTTAGGTTAGGTTAGGTTAGGTTTAGGTTAGGTTAGGTTAGGTTAGGTTTGTTAGGTTAGGTTTGGTTAGGTTTAGGTTAGGTTAGGTTAGTTAGGTTAGGTTTGGTTAGGTTTAGGTTAGGTTAGGTTAGGTTTGTTAGGTTAGGTTTAGGTTAGGTTAGGTTAGGTTAGGTTAGTTAGGTTAGGTTTGGTTAGGTTTAGGTTAGGTTAGGTTAGGTTAGTTAGGTTAGGTTAGGTTAGGTTAGGTTACGTTAGTTAGGTTAGGTCAGGTTAGGTTTAGGTTAGGTTAGTTAGGTTAGGTTAGGTTAGATTAGGTTAGGTTAGTTAGGTTAGGTTTGGTTAGGTTAGGTTACGTTACGTTAGTTAGGTTAGGTTAGATTAGTTAGGTTAGGTTAGTTAGGTTAGGTTAGGTTAGGTTAGTTAGGTTAGGTTTGGTTTGGTTAGCTTAGTTAGGTAAGTTAGGTAGATTGGGTTTAGGTGTAGGTTAGGTTAGATTTAGATTAGGTTAAGTTATATTAGGTTTGGTTTTAGATTGTGGTAGGTTATAGGTTAGGGTAGGGTATAGGTTAGGCTAGGTTAAGTTAGGAAATAGGCCAAGAGTTATTGCTATAAACAACCGACGGCTTAAAGGCAGACTCTAAGATTAACGCTCGATCCTCCTGGCACAAATAGGTGAGTACACATATATGTAACATGAATGATGTGTTCCTTCTCGACTCTCAATAAGGGATTCCAGGGTTCGAATCGCGGTCGGGTAGGGCTGTAATTGTTGGTAGCGTTTCCTATCACCCAATGCACCTGTTCACCTAGCAGTAAATAGGTATCCAGGAGTTAGTGAGCTACTAGCATCCTGATGAGTGAGGGTTAGTTTAACCTTGTGGGGTGGGTGTTGGAGACCACTTTATAATCCTAACATGTATATATAGACTGCCTGACTGCCTGTCCCCCGACTCAAAGAAGTTATATGTATTGACTCAATGAAGCCTAAGAGAACATAATCCAAGGCCTAAGAGTAGTCATTCGTGCTTAGAAGAGGATTGTTTAGGTTTTATAAATAGCGGCGGGTGGCATTTATAAGTGATTTGTGCGAGATCAATGGCATCCAAACATTTCCATGTTGGTGCTATAGTCCACTTTTGGTTGGTTTGTTTGACTATAAGAACTATCATTAATGGAGAATTGGCTGGTATGTGTGAGTATCCTCCGCCGCAGTTACCATTATCATCACTCACTCACTCACTCACAAGTTATTGGTTACCACTTGTATGCAATAACAACGGCCATACTACCACTTAAAGGACACTGCTTCTCGTCCCATTAGCCAAGTTAAGCAACTTTCAATTTGGTTAGTAATTGGATGGGTAACCTGCCTGGTAACACCAACTGCTAGTACTGCTGATGGCATTCATATTTGGACAGTCCCTGTGGATCAGTGGTAAGGCACTCACCTCGCGCTTCTCAAGCGATTTCGCCTGGGTTCATATCCTGGCTGGCAGGGGAAGAGCGGATTGACTAGGCACCAATCCTTAACTTAACGATTCTCTTCACGAAGCAGTGAATGGGTACCTGGTTGTTAAACGGTTTGTCGGGTTGTGTTCCAGGGAAAATTAACAATGAGTTTGTGTGTACTCACCTAATTGTACTCACCTTATTGTGCTTGCGGGGGTTGAGCTCTGGCTCTTTGGTCTGCCTCTCAACCGTCAATCAACAGGAGTACTGGTTCCTGAGCCAATTGGGCTCTATCATATCTACACTTGAAACTGTGTATGGAGTCAGCCTCCACCACATCACTTCCTAATGCATTCCATTTGTCAACTACTCTGACACTAAAAAAGTTCTTTCTAATATCTCTGTGGCTCATTTGGGCACTCAGTTTCCACCTGTGTCCCCTAGTACGTGTGCCCCTTGTTTTAAATAGCCTACCTTTATCTACCCTATCGATTCCCTTGAGAATCTTGAATGTGGTGATCATGTCCCCCTTAACTCTTCTGTCTTCCAAGGTGAGGTTTAATTCCCGTAGTCTCTCCTCGTAGCTCATACCTCTTAGCTCGGGTTCTAGTCTGGTGGCAAACCTTTGAACCTTTTCCAGTTTAGTCTTATGCTTGACTAGATGTGGACTCCATGCTGGAGCTGCATACTTGGGGATTGGTCTGACATATGTGGTATATAATGTTCTCAAAGATTCCTTTCAGTGTGTGTGTATTTTATAAGAAAGAGACACATAAACATGTGTGTGAATGAATATGTACACCAATTAATAGTGAATGGGCTGGCATGTGTGAGTATTAATGTATACTATGGGCCACACTCACTGAAATATGTTGTCTGTGTGTGTACATACGTGTAATTGGAGTGACTTATCCACGTGAATTTATCTGTGTGTGTATATATCCAATATGAGTGATCCTTGTCATAATTGTGACAGTTTCTGCAATTTGACTGTCGAGACTGTATGTATGTTTGTATATATATGTGTGTGTGTGTGTGTGTGTGTGTGTGTGTGTGTGTGTGTCTGTATATATGTGTGTGTGTGTGTATATATATGTGTGTGTGCGCGCGCGCGCACGAATGTCGCGCTCTGAAATATGTACCTATGATTATTAGAGTATACCATTCGAGAAAAAATGTCTAACTATTTATCGGTCCATTCTCTCTCTCTGTGCCGGCCTTCCTGCTAAAACTTGTCCACTCATTATGCTGTTGAATATCTATCTCCAATGGTCATTTACCATTAATTAATATATTATTAAGCAGATAAAGTCCTTTACAAATATCTTCATCTTTTAAAGCACATATCTTTCTTCTAACATGAATCACTATAACTCATATACTTTCATCAGTTCCAAACACTTTTCTTATTCCTTCCTTAACATCTTTCCTTATATAACCTATCTCCACAAATTAATATCTTAATGATTAACTGGCAACTCCATGCCTTTAACTCAGGCCCCCCCTCTGCAGCTCCCTCGGCCCCCAACACCCTACCCCCCAACCGAGGCCCAAATATAACTACCCCCATACCACAATTACCAGAGACCACCCCCGCCCCCTCCCCCGACCCCCGCCTAACAGAGAAAATGACCGCCACAACGCTATACTTACCCAGCCGAACCGTTCGTTCGCGTATGTACTATTTATTGTTGAAAAAACTTAGAATAAAACAAACCGGATTTTCATTCCCTAGTAAAACACATATATATATGTATACAAAACGAGGCCTAGATTAGCACATATTAGGTATTGGATTGCTTGTTTACCATTCACAAACTCATTTGGACACACACACACCACACTAAATATTAAATAATACATACCTTTAAACACACACACACACACACACACGTCAGTTTGCCTAAATTCTCCAATATTCATTCATGAAACTGCCTCACTGGACTGCAACCTCATCGAATAAGCTGTCATGTATTTCTAACTCTCAACACAAACTCACAACTTCACACGCCAATCATTGCAAATGTTGATAAATAGACACTAACTAACCTTACTACGAGATATAAATACAAGTGCAAAATTTGATTCAGAAGGCAATTCCAGCGTGGCCTAGTCGGATAGAACATGTTCTTAATCCGGATAGACCTGCGTTCGAGCCTGTCGAAACGGTTGCAAGTACAGGGCACAGATTTATCTGTGTGTCCCCTCCTGTAGGAGCATCAGTTTCGATAGATTCTCTGGATAGCTGAAGATTGATTGACTGACCCCTTGGAATGTGGGGAAGGGTTGAAATCCGGGGGCCCACGGACGGATACCTGGATCCACTGACCTCGGGCAGGTCTTTCAATTCACCTGGATTTCAGGTGGGGAGAAGGGAGGCAATTTGGGTCGACACAAATAGCTTCCTGGACCCAAAACCCCAAAGACACCCAGACACACGGAATCAAGACGCACACGGCTGCAGGAGACACAAGGACTCAAGACACACGCGGAATCAAGACACACACGGACTCAAGACACACGCGGACTCAAGACACACACGGAATCAAGACTCGCGGACTCAAGACACACGCGGAATCAAGACACACGCAGACTCAAGACACACGCGGAATCAAGACACACACGGACTCAAGACACACATGGACTCAAGACACAAACGGATTCAAGACACACGCGGACTCAAGACACACACGGAATCAAGACACACACGGACACTGACACGATCCCAAGGTGGAGATAAGGGAGGCAATTTGAGGGGACACAAATGGCATCCTGGACTCAATACCCCAGGGATAATGACATAGACACGGACACGGACACGGATACGGACACTCATAGACTCTAACGGACACGGACACACGGAATCAATACACGGACTCAAGACACACACGGACTCAAGACACACACAGAATCAAGACACACATGGACACTGACACGATCCCAAGGTGGTGATAAGGGAGGCAATTTGAGGGGACACAAATGGCATCCTGGACTCAAAACCCCAGGGATAATGGCACGAACACGGACACTAACTAACCTAACCTAAGACTCTGACGGACACGGGAACATACGGAATCAAGACACACGCGGAAACAAGACACACTCAGGAGACACACACGAAATCAAGACACATAAGGAATCAAGGCACAGACCGAATCAAGAAACACAAGGAATCAAGAAACACAAGGAATCAAGACACACACGAAATCAAGAAACACATGGAATCAAGAAACACAAGGAATCAAGAAACACAAGGAATCAAGACAAACACGAAACCAAGAAACACAAGGAATCAAGAAACACAAGGAATCAAGAAACACAAGGAATCAAGAAACACAAGGAATCAAGACAAACACGAAACCAAGAAACACAAGGAATCAAGAAACACAAGGAATCAAGACACGCACGGAATCAAGACACACACGGTATCAAGACACGCACGGAATCAAGACACACACGGAATCAAGACACGCACGGAATCAAGAAACACAAGGAATCAAGAAACACACGGAATCAAGAAACACAAGGAATCAAGAAACACAAGGAATCAAGACACAAACGGAATCAAGAGACACACGGAATCAAGACACACACGGAATCAAGAAACACAAGGAATCAAGAAACACACGGAATCAAGAAACACAAGGAATCAAGACACAAACGGAATCAAGACACACACGGAATCAAGAAACACAAGGAATCAAGGCACAGACGGAATCAAGACACACACGGAATCAAGACACGCACGGAATCAAGAAACACAAGGAATAAAGAAACACACGGAATCAAGAAACACAAGGAATCAAGAAACACAAGGAATCAAGAAACACAAGGAATCAAGACAAACACGGAATCAAGAAACACAAGGAATCAAGAAACACAAGGAATCAAGACACACACGGAATCAAGACACACACGGAATCAAGACACACAAGGAATCAAGAAACAAAAGGAATCAAGAAACACACGGAATCAAGACACACACGGAATTAAGAAACACAAGGAATCAAGACACAAACGGAATCAAGACACACACGGAATCAAGAAACACAAGGAATGCACAGACGGAATCAAGACACACACGGAATCAAGACACACACGGAATCAAGAAACACAAGGAATCAAGGCACAGACGGAATCAAGACACACACGGAATCAAGACATACACGGAATCAAGGCACACTCGGAATCAAGAAACACAAGGAATCAAGGCACAGACGGAATCAAGACACACAAGGAATCAAGGCACATACGGAATCAAGAAACACAAGGAATCAAGACACACACGGAATCAACAAACACAAGGAATCAAGACACAAACGGAATCAAGACACACACGGAATCAAGAAACACAAGGAATCAAGGCACAGACGGAATCAAGACACACACGGAATCAACAAACACAAGGAATCAAGACACAAACGGAATCAAGACACACACGGAATCAAGAAACACAAGGAATCAAGGCACAGACGGAATCAAGACACACACGGAATCAAGACACACACGGAATCAAGACACGCACGGAATCAAGAAACACAAGGAATCAAGACACACACGGAATCAAGAAACACAAGGAATCAAGACACACACGGAATCAAGAAACACAAGGAATCAAAACTCAACTCAAGACACATACACGGACAGAGATAAAAAATTTAAACATCTAAGGAATGTGGCGTTTTTTTGTTTTTTTTTTATCAAAAAAACTGTTTTAAATTTGTCAACGTGAGAACTGCCAGAAGGTCAATCATCGGCTGTCCAGAGAATCTATCGAACCTGATGCTGCTACAGGAGAGGACAATATGTGCCCTGTAATTGCAACCGTTTCGACAGGCTCGAACTCAGGTCTATCCGGATTAAGAATATGTTCTATCCAACTTGGATAGAACATGTTCAAAGTAGCAAAGTAACTTTTGTAAAGAAGAATGAACCTTTTTTTTCAACCTATGCGAGACAAATAATTGAATATGCAGCCCCAGCCTTTTTTCCAACAGAGCTGAGAGTTATGAGTTACATAACTTCTGGAAAACTACTTGAGCAATTGATTGATGGTTGAGAGGTGGGACCAAAGATCTGAATATCAAACCTAGCAAACACAACTAGGTGAATACAACTAGGTGAGAACAAACTTACAAAAACCCACAGTTGTAGATGCAAACTCCATTCATAATTTTAAAAGTTGATATGACAGGAAACCAGGACAGGAGACCAGGAGTCATTGCTTTAAACAACCGGCGGCTATATTGTCAGCGTTCAAAAACTGATGCTCAGTCCTGCAAGTACAAATAGGTGAGTACACAGAAATATGAAACATGTGTGTGTTCCTTCTAGACACAGTTCCTAGTTCAGTTCTAGTTCCTTCTAGATCGGGGATTCCTGGATCGAAACCCGGCCAGGCAGGACTGAAATTATTGGTAGCGTCCCCCTATCACCTAATGCCTCTGTTCTCCTAGCAGTAAACAGGTATCCAGGAGTTGTGAGCTTCATGTAGGGTTGCATCCTAGTGAGGGTCAGTCAGGGTGTTCGATCTTGTGAGGTGGGTGTTGGTTAGGTTAGGTTAGGTTAGGTTTGGTTAGGTTAGGTTAGGTTTAGGTTAAGTTTGGTTAGGTTAGGTTAGGTTAGGTTAGGTTAAGTTTGGTTAGGTTAGGTTAGGTTAGGTTAAGTTTGGTTAGGTTAGGTTTGGTTAGGTTAGGTTAGGTTAGGTTAGGTTAGGTTAGGTTTAGGTTAGGTTAGGTTAGGTTAGGTTTGTTAGGTTAGGTTTGGTTAGGTTTAGGTTAGGTTAGGTTAGGTTAGTTAGGTTAGGTTAGGTTAGGTTAGGTTAGGTTAGTTAGGTTAGGTTTAGGTTAGGTTAGGTTAGGTTAGGTTAGTTAGGTTAGGTTACGTTAGTTAGGTTAGGTTAGGTTAAGTTTGGTTAGGTTAGGTTAGGTTAGGTTAGGTTACGTTAGTTAGGTTAGGTTAGGTTAAGTTTGGTTAGGTTAGGTTAGGTTAAGTTTGGTTAGGTTAGGTTTGGTTAGGTTAGGTTAGGTTTAGGTTAGGTGAGGTTAAGTTTGGTTAGGTTAGGTTAGGTTAAGTTTGGTTAGGTTAGGTTTGGTTAGGTTAGGTTAGGTTAGGTTTAGGTTAGGTTAGGTTAGGTTAGGTTAGGTTAGGTTAGGTTAGGTTTAGGTTAGGTTAGGTTAGGTTAGGTTTGTTAGGTTAGGTTTGGTTAGGTTTAGGTTAGGTTAGGTTAGTTAGGTTAGGTTTGGTTAGGTTTAGGTTAGGTTAGGTTAGGTTTGTTAGGTTAGGTTTAGGTTAGGTTAGGTTAGGTTAGGTTAGTTAGGTTAGGTTTGGTTAGGTTTAGGTTAGGTTAGGTTAGGTTAGTTAGGTTAGGTTAGGTTAGGTTAGGTTACGTTAGTTAGGTTAGGTCAGGTTAGGTTTAGGTTAGGTTAGTTAGGTTAGGTTAGGTTAGATTAGGTTAGGTTAGTTAGGTTAGGTTTGGTTAGGTTAGGTTACGTTACGTTAGTTAGGTTAGGTTAGATTAGTTAGGTTAGGTTAGTTAGGTTAGGTTAGGTTAGGTTAGTTAGGTTAGGTTTGGTTTGGTTAGCTTAGTTAGGTAAGTTAGGTAGATTGGGTTTAGGTGTAGGTTAGGTTAGATTTAGATTAGGTTAAGTTATATTAGGTTTGGTTTTAGATTGTGGTAGGTTATAGGTTAGGGTAGGGTATAGGTTAGGCTAGGTTAAGTTAGGAAATAGGCCAAGAGTTATTGCTATAAACAACCGACGGCTTAAAGGCAGACTCTAAGATTAACGCTCGATCCTCCTGGCACAAATAGGTGAGTACACATATATGTAACATGAATGATGTGTTCCTTCTCGACTCTCAATAAGGGATTCCAGGGTTCGAATCGCGGTCGGGTAGGGCTGTAATTGTTGGTAGCGTTTCCTATCACCCAATGCACCTGTTCACCTAGCAGTAAATAGGTATCCAGGAGTTAGTGAGCTACTAGCATCCTGTTGAGTGAGGGTTAGTTTAACCTTGTGGGGTGGGTGTTGGAGACCACTTTATAATCCTAACATGTATATATAGACTGCCTGACTGCCTGTCCCCCGACTCAAAGAAGTTATATGTATTGACTCAATGAAGCCTAAGAGAACATAATCCAAGGCCTAAGAGTAGTCATTCGTGCTTAGAAGAGGATTGTTTAGGTTTTATAAATAGCGGCGGGTGGCATTTATAAGTGATTTGTGCGAGATCAATGGCATCCAAACATTTCCATGTTGGTGCTATAGTCCACTTTTGGTTGGTTTGTTTGACTATAAGAACTATCATTAATGGAGAATTGGCTGGTATGTGTGAGTATCCTCCGCCGCAGTTACCATTATCATCACTCACTCACTCACTCACAAGTTATTGGTTACCACTTGTATGCAATAACAACGGCCATACTACCACTTAAAGGACACTGCTTCTCGTCCCATTAGCCAAGTTAAGCAACTTTCAATTTGGTTAGTAATTGGATGGGTAACCTGCCTGGTAACACCAACTGCTAGTACTGCTGATGGCATTCATATTTGGACAGTCCCTGTGGATCAGTGGTAAGACACTCACCTCGCGCTTCTCAAGCGATTTCGCCTGGGTTCATATCCTGGCTGGCAGGGGAAGAGCGGATTGACTAGGCACCAATCCTTAACTTAACGATTCTCTTCACGAAGCAGTGAATGGGTACCTGGTTGTTAAACGGTTTGTCGGGTTGTGTTCCAGGGAAAATTAACAATGAGTTTGTGTGTACTCACCTAATTGTACTCACCTTATTGTGCTTGCGGGGGTTGAGCTCTGGCTCTTTGGTCTGCCTCTCAACCGTCAATCAACAGGAGTACTGGTTCCTGAGCCAATTGGGCTCTATCATATCTACACTTGAAACTGTGTATGGAGTCAGCCTCCACCACATCACTTCCTAATGCATTCCATTTGTCAACTACTCTGACACTAAAAAAGTTCTTTCTAATATCTCTGTGGCTCATTTGGGCACTCAGTTTCCACCTGTGTCCCCTAGTACGTGTGCCCCTTGTTTTAAATAGCCTACCTTTATCTACCCTATCGATTCCCTTGAGAATCTTGAATGTGGTGATCATGTCCCCCTTAACTCTTCTGTCTTCCAACGAAGTGAGGTTTAATTCCTGTAGTCTCTCCTCGTAGCTCATACCTCTTAGCTCGGGTTCTAGTCTGGTGGCAAACCTTTGAACCTTTTCCAGTTTAGTCTTATGCTTGACTAGATGTGGACTCCATGCTGGAGCTGCATACTTGGGGATTGGTCTGACATATGTGGTATATAATGTTCTCAAAGATTCCTTTCAGTGTGTGTGTATTTTATAAGAAAGAGACACATAAACATGTGTGTGAATGAATATGTACACCAATTAATAGTGAATGGGCTGGCATGTGTGAGTATTAATGTATACTATGGGCCACACTCACTGAAATATGTTGTCTGTGTGTGTACATACGTGTAATTGGAGTGACTTATCCACGTGAATTTATCTGTGTGTGTATATATCCAATATGAGTGATCCTTGTCATAATTGTGACAGTTTCTGCAATTTGACTGTCGAGACTGTATGTATGTTTGTATATATGTGTGTGTGTGTGTGTGTGTGTGTGTGTGTGTGTGTGTGTGTGTGTGTGTCTGTATATATGTGTGTGTGTGTGTATATATATGTGTGTGTGCGCGCGCGCGCACGAATGTCGCGCTCTGAAATATGTACCTATGATTATTAGAGTATACCATTCGAGAAAAAATGTCTAACTATTTATCGGTCCATTCTCTCTCTCTGTGCCGGCCTTCCTGCTAAAACTTGTCCACTCATTATGCTGTTGAATATCTATCTCCAATGGTCATTTACCATTAATTAATATATTATTAAGCAGATAAAGTCCTTTACAAATATCTTCATCTTTTAAAGCACATATCTTTCTTCTAACATGAATCACTATAACTCATATACTTTCATCAGTTCCAAACACTTTTCTTATTCCTTCCTTAACATCTTTCCTTATATAACCTATCTCCACAAATTAATATCTTAATGATTAACTGGCAACTCCATGCCTTTAACTCAGGCCCCCCCTCTGCAGCTCCCTCGGCCCCCAACACCCTACCCCCCAGCCGAGGCCCAAATATAACTACCCCCATACCACAATTACCAGAGACCACCCCCGCCCCCTCCCCCGACCCCCGCCTAACAGAGAAAATGACCGCCACAACGCTATACTTACCCAGCCGAACCGTTCGTTCGCGTATGTACTATTTATTGTTGAAAAAACTTAGAATAAAACAAACCGGATTTTCATTCCCTAGTAAAACACATATATATATGTATACAAAACGAGGCCTAGATTAGCACATATTAGGTATTGGATTGCTTGTTTACCATTCACAAACTCATTTGGACACACACACACCACACTAAATATTAAATAATACATACCTTTAAACACACACACACACACACACACGTCAGTTTGCCTAAATTCTCCAATATTCATTCATGAAACTGCCTCACTGGACTGCAACCTCATCGAATAAGCTGTCATGTATTTCTAACTCTCAACACAAACTCACAACTTCACACGTCAATCATTGCAAATGTTGATAAATAGACACTAACTAACCTTACTACGAGATATAAATACAAGTGCAAAATTTGATTCAGAAGGCAACTCCAGCGTGGCCTAGTCGGATAGAACATGTTCTTAATCCGGATAGACCTGCGTTCGAGCCTGTCGAAACGGTTGCAAGTACAGGGCACAGATTTATCTGTGTGTCCCCTCCTGTAGGAGCATCAGTTTCGATAGATTCTCTGGATAGCTGAAGATTGATTGACTGACCCCTTGGAATGTGGGGAAGGGTTGAAATCCGGGGGCCCACGGACGGATACCTGGATCCACTGACCTCGGGCAGGTCTTTCAATTCACCTGGATTTCAGGTAGGGGAGAAGGGAGGCAATTTGGGTCGACACAAATAGCTTCCTGGACCCAAAACCCCAAAGACACCCAGACACACGGAATCAAGACGCACACGGCTGCAGGAGACACAAGGACTCAAGACACACGCGGAATCAAGACACACACGGACTCAAGACACACGCGGACTCAAGACACACACGGAATCAAGACTCGCGGACTCAAGACACACGCGGAATCAAGACACACGCAGACTCAAGACACACGCGGAATCAAGACACACACGGACTCAAGACACACATGGACTCAAGACACAAACGGATTCAAGACACACGCGGACTCAAGACACACACGGAATCAAGACACACACGGACACTGACACGATCCCAAGTTGAAGATAAGGGAGGCAATTTGAGGGGACACAAATGGCATCCTGGACTCAATACCCCAGGGATAATGACATAGACACGGACACGGACACGGATACGGACACTCATAGACTCTAACGGACACGGACACACGGAATCAATACACGGACTCAAGACACACACGGACTCAAGACACACACAGAATCAAGACACACATGGACACTGACACGATCCCAAGGTGGAGATAAGGGAGGCAATTTGAGGGGACACAAATGGCATCCTGGACTCAAAACCCCAGGGATAATGGCACGAACACGGACACTAACTAACCTAACCTAAGACTCTGACGGACACGGGAACATACGGAATCAAGACACACGCGGAAACAAGACACACTCAGGAGACACACACGAAATCAAGACACATAAGGAATCAAGGCACAGACCGAATCAAGAAACACAAGGAATCAAGACACACACGAAATCAAGAAACACAAGGAATCAAGAAACACAAGGAATCAAGAAACACAAGGAATCAAGACAAACACGAAACCAAGAAACACAAGGAATCAAGAAACACAAGGAATCAAGAAACACAAGGAATCAAGAAACACAAGGAATCAAGAAACACAAGGAATCAAGACAAACACGAAACCAAGAAACACAAGGAATCAAGAAACACAAGGAATCAAGACACACACGGAATCAAGACACACACGGAATCAAGACACGCACGGAATCAAGACACACACGGAATCAAGACACGCACGGAATCAAGAAACACAAGGAATCAAGAAACACACGGAATCAAGAAACACAAGGAATCAAGAAACACAAGGAATCAAGACACAAACGGAATCAAGACACACACGGAATCAAGACACAAACGGAATCAAGACACACACGGAATCAAGAAACACAAGGAATCAAGAAACACACGGAATCAAGAAACACAAGGAATCAAGACACAAACGGAATCAAGACACACACGGAATCAAGAAACACAAGGAATCAAGGCACAGACGGAATCAAGACACACACGGAATCAAGACACGCACGGAATCAAGAAACACAAGGAATAAAGAAACACACGGAATCAAGAAACACAAGGAATCAAGAAACACAAGGAATCAAGAAACACAAGGAATCAAGACAAACACGGAATCAAGAAACACAAGGAATCAAGAAAAACAAGGAATCAAGACACACACGGAATCAAGACACACACGGAATCAAGACACACAAGGAATCAAGAAACAAAAGGAATCAAGAAACACACGGAATCAAGACACACACGGAATTAAGAAACACAAGGAATCAAGACACAAACGGAATCAAGACACACACGGAATCAAGAAACACAAGGAATGCACAGACGGAATCAAGACACACACGGAATCAAGACACACACGGAATCAAGAAACACAAGGAATCAAGGCACAGACGGAATCAAGACACACACGGAATCAAGACATACACGGAATCAAGGCACACTCGGAATCAAGAAACACAAGGTATCAAGGCACAGACGGAATCAAGAAACACAAGGAATACAGGCACATACGGAATCAAGAAACACAAGGAATCAAGACACACACGGAATCAACAAACACAAGGAATCAAGACACAAACGGAATCAAGACACACACGGAATCAAGAAACACAAGGAATCAAGGCACAGACGGAATCAAGACACACACGGAATCAACAAACACAAGGAATCAAGACACAAACGGAATCAAGACACACACGGAATCAAGAAACACAGGGAATCAAGGCACAGACGGAATCAAGACACACACGGAATCAAGACACACACGGAATCAAGACACACACGGAATCAAGAAACACAAGGAATCAAGACACACACGGAATCAAGAAACACAAGGAATCAAGACACACACGGAATCAAGAAACACAAGGAATCAAAACTCAACTCAAGACACATACACGGACAGAGATAAAAAATTTAAACATCTAAGGAATGTGGCGTTTTTTTGTTTTTTTTTATCAAAAAAACTGTTTTAAATTTGTCAACGTGAGAACTGCCAGAAGGTCAATCATCGGCTGTCCAGAGAATCTATCGAACCTGATGCTGCTACAGGAGAGGACAATATGTGCCCTGTAATTGCAACCGTTTCGACAGGCTCGAACGCAGGTCTATCCGGATTAAGAATATGTTCTATCCAACTTGGATAGAACATGTTCAAAGTAGCAAAGTAACTTGTGTAAAGAAGAATGAACCTTTTTTTTCAACCTATGCGAGACAAATAATTGAATATGCAGCCCCAGCCTTTTTTCCAACAGAGCTGAGAGTTATGAGTTACATAACTTCTGGAAAACTACTTGAGCAATTGATTGATGGTTGAGAGGTGGGACCAAAGATCTGAATATCAAACCTAGCAAACACAACTAGGTGAATACAACTAGGTGAGAACAAACTTACAAAAACCCACAGTTGTAGATGCAAACTCCATTCATAATTTTAAAAGTTGATATGACAGGAAAATAGACCAGGAGTCATTGCTTTAAACAACCGGCGGCTATATTGTCAGCGTTCAAAAACTGATGCTCAGTCCTGCAAGTACAAATAGGTGAGTACACAGAAATATGAAACATGTGTGTGTTCCTTCTAGACTAACGATTCCTGGATCGAAACCCGGCCAGGCAGGACTGAAATTATTGGTAGCGTTTCCTATCACCTAATGCCTCTGTTCTCCTAGCAGTAAACAGGTATCCAGGAGTTGTGAGCTTCATGTAGGGTTGCATCCTAGTGAGGGTCAGTCAGGGTGTTCGATCTTGTGAGGTGGGTGTTGGTTAGATTAGGTTAGGTTAGGTTTGGTTAGGTTAGGTTAGGTTTAGGTTAAGTTTGGTTAGGTTAGGTTAGGTTAGGTTAAGTTTGGTTAGGTTAGGTTAGGTTAGGTTAAGTTTGGTTAGGTTAGGTTTGGTTAGGTTAGGTTAGGTTAGGTTAGGTTAGGTTAGGTTTAGGTTAGGTTAGGTTAGGTTAGGTTTGTTAGGTTAGGTTTGGTTAGGTTTAGGTTAGGTTAGGTGAGGTTAGTTAGGTTAGGTTAGGTTAGGTTAGGTTAGGTTAGGTTAGTTAGGTTAGGTTAGGTTTAGGTTAGGTTAGGTTAGGTTAGGTTAGGTTAGTTAGGTTAGGTTACGTTAGTTAGGTTAGGTTAGGTTAAGTTTGGTTAGGTTAGGTTAGGTTAGGTTAGGTTACGTTAGTAAGGTTAGGTTAGGTTAAGTTTGGTTAGGTTAGGTTAGGTTAAGTTGGTTAGGTTAGGTTTGGTTAGGTTAGGTTAGGTTTAGGTTAGGTGAGGTTAAGTTTGGTTAGGTTAGGTTAGGTTAAGTATCTCCTTTTCCTTCATGTGATTTAAACAAAATATCATCGAATTAGGCAATATTTTGCCGTTTTCCACGTTTTTGTGAATTTTCAGTCCATGGGTATTAATTCATATATATATACGATAAAAATGATGCAAACACATAATTGATTAGATAATAACCTTAAATGCTTCATTTTCAATCATCTATTTGTTTCTCGTTAAAATACTGAGTAAGATATTGAAAAGGGGAGAAGTTCGGTTTTTATTGCATATATCGACGTTTCAGCCGGATTAGAGCGGTTTTACGTGTACATCTTCCCTCGTTAATATAAACGGAAAATCAAGAACATTATAGTTAATTCTAATGAAAACACATTGTTTTTTATCATTTGTATTGGAAACAACATTGTCATATGTCTTTTCTTGGAACTAAATAATACGAAACCTCGCTCTATGATTTGAAGTTAAAATCCTCAAATATGGTTATATAGTGAATTTTTCACGTTTTTCATGTAGTTTGATATTACGTAAATAAATTCATTTTTACCAATATTTCGATACTATTTCATGTAGTATCACGATACGTGATTTGGCCTTCAAATCTCAGAATTTCGCATAATATTGCATTTTAAGCAAGTTTTCTTCCATTTTGCTTCGTACAAAAATCATCGAATTTAGCAATATTTTGACGTTTATCATCTCCTTTTCCTTCATGTGATTTAAACAAAATATCATCGAATTAGGCAATATTTTGCCGTTTTCCACGTTTTTGTGAATTTTCAGTCCATGGGTATTAATTCATATATATATACGATAAAAATGATGCAAACACATAATTGATTAGATAATAACCTTAAATACTTCATTTTCAATCATCTATTTGTTTCTCGTTAAAATACTGAGTAAGATATTGAAAAGGGGAGAAGTTCGGTTTTTATTGCATATATCGACGTTTCAGCAGGATTAGAGCGGTTTTACGTGTACATCTTCCCTCGTTAATATAAACGGAAAATCAAGAACATTATAGTTAATTCTAATGAAAACACATTGTTTTTTATCATTTGTATTGGAAACAACATTGTCATATGTCTTTTCTTGGATCTAAATAATACGAAACCTCGCTCTATGATTTGAAGTTAAAATCCTCAAATATGGTTATATAGTGACTTTTTTCACGTTTTTCATGTAGTTTGATATTACGTAAATAAATTCATTTTTACCAATATTTCGATACTATTTCATGTAGTATCACGATACGTGATTTGGCCTTCAAATCTCAGAATTTCGCATAATATTGCATTTTAAGCAAGTTTTCTTCCATTTTGCTTCGTACAAAAATCATCGAATTTAGCAATATTTTAACGTTTATCATCTCCTTTTCCTTCATGTGATTTAAACAAAATATCATCGAATTAGGCAATATTTTGCCGTTTTCCACGTTTTTGTGAATTTTCCGTCCATGGGTATTAATTCATATATATATATACGATAAAAATGATGCAAACACATAATTGATTAGATAATAACCTTAAATACTTCATTTTCAATCATCTATTTGTTTCTCGTTAAAATACTGAGTAAGATATTGAAAAGGGGAGAAGTTCGGGTTTTATTGCATATATCGACGTTTCAGCCGGATTAGAGCGGTTTTACGTGTACATCTTCACTCGTTAATATAAACGGAAAATCAAGAACATTATAGTTAATTCTAATGAAAACACATTGTTTTTTATCATTTGTATTGGAAACAACATTGTCATATGTCTTTTCTTGGAACTAAATAATACGAAACGTCGCTCTATGATTTGAAGTTAAAATCCTCAAATATGGTTATATAGTGACTTTTTTCACGTTTTTCATGTAGTTTGATATTACGTAAATATATTCATTTTTACCAATATTTCGATACTATTTCATGTAGTATCACGATATGTGATTTGGCCTTCAAATCTCAGAATTTCGCATAATATTGCATTTTAAGCAAGTTTTCTTGCATTTTGTTTCGTACGAAAAATCATCGAATATAGCAATATTTTGACGTTTATCATCTCCTTTTCCTTCATGTGATTTAAACAAAATATCATCGAATTAGACAATATTTTGCCGTTTTCCACGTTTTTGTGAATTTTCAGTCCATGGGTTTTCATTCATATATATACGATAAAAATGATGCAAACACATAATTGATTAGATAATAACCTTAAATACTTCATTTTCAATCAACTATTTGTTTCTCGTTAAAATACTGAGTAAGATATTGTAAAGGGGAGAAGTTCGGTTTTTATTGCATATATCGACGTTTCAGCCGGATTAGAGCGGTTTTACGTGTACATCTTCCCTCGTTAATATAAACGGAAAATCAAGAACATTATAGTTAATTCTAATGAAAACACATTGTTTTTTATCATTTGTATTGGAAACAACATTGTCATATGTCTTTTCTTGGAACTAAATAATACGAAACGTCGCTCTATGATTTGAAGTTAAAATCCTCAAATATGGTTATATAGTGACTTTTTTCACGTTTTTCATGTAGTTTGATATTACGTAAATAAATTCATTTTTACCAATATTTCGATACTATTTCATGTAGTATCACGATACGTGATTTGGCCTTCAAATCTCAGAATTTCGCATAATATTGCATTTTAAGCAAGTTTTCTTCCATTTTGCTTCGTACAAAAATCATCGAATTTAGCAATATTTTGACGTTTATCATCTCCTTTTCCTTCATGTGATTTAAACAAAATATCATCGAATTAGGCAATATTTTGCCGTTTTCCACGTTTTTGTGAATTTTCAGTCCATGGGTATTAATTCATATATATATACGATAAAAATGATGCAAACACATAATTGATTAGATAATAACCTTAAATACTTCATTTTCAATCATCTATTTGTTTCTCGTTAAAATACTGAGTAAGATATTGAAAAGGGGAGAAGTTCGGTTTTTATTGCATATATCGACGTTTCAGCAGGATTAGAGCGGTTTTACGTGTACATCTTCCCTCGTTAATATAAACGGAAAATCAAGAACATTATAGTTAATTCTAATGAAAACACATTGTTTTTTATCATTTGTATTGGAAACAACATTGTCATATGTCTTTTCTTGGATCTAAATAATACGAAACCTCGCTCTATGATTTGAAGTTAAAATCCTCAAATATGGTTATATAGTGACTTTTTTCACGTTTTTCATGTAGTTTGATATTACGTAAATAAATTCATTTTTACCAATATTTCGATACTATTTCATGTAGTATCACGATACGTGATTTGGCCTTCAAATCTCAGAATTTCGCATAATATTGCATTTTAAGCAAGTTTTCTTCCATTTTGCTTCGTACAAAAATCATCGAATTTAGCAATATTTTAACGTTTATCATCTCCTTTTCCTTCATGTGATTTAAACAAAATATCATCGAATTAGGCAATATTTTGCCGTTTTCCACGTTTTTGTGAATTTTCAGTCCATGGGTATTAATTCATATATATATACGATAAAAATGATGCAAACACATAATTGATTAGATAATAACCTTAAATGCTTCATTTTCAATCATCTATTTGTTTCTCGTTAAAATACTGAGTAAGATATTGAAAAGGGGAGAAGTTCGGTTTTTATTGCATATATCGACGTTTCAGCCGGATTAGAGCGGTTTTACGTGTACATCTTCCCTCGTTAATATAAACGGAAAATCAAGAACATTATAGTTAATTCTAATGAAAACACATTGTTTTTTATCATTTGTATTGGAAACAACATTGTCATATGTCTTTTCTTGGAACTAAATAATACGAAACTTCGCTCTATGATTTGAAGTTAAAATCCTCAAATATGGTTATATTGTGAATTTTTCACGTTTTTCATGTAGTTTGATATTACGTAAATATATTCATTTTTACCAATATTTCGATACTATTTCATGTAGTATCACGATATGTGATTTGGCCTTCATATCTCAGAATTTCGCATAATATTGCATTTTAAGCAAGTTTTCTTGCATTTTGCTTCGTACGAAAAATCATCGAATTTAGCAATATTTTAACGTTTATCATCTTCTTTTCCTTCATGTGATTTAAACAAAATATCATCGAATTAGGCAATATTTTGCCGTTTTCCACGTTTTTGTGAATTTTCCGTCCATGGGTATTAATTCATATATATATATACGATAAAAATGATGCAAACACATAATTGATTAGATAATAACCTTAAATACTTCATTTTCAATCATCTATTTGTTTCTCGTTAAAATACTGAGTAAGATATTGAAAAGGGGAGAAGTTCGGTTTTTATTGCATATATCGACGTTTCAGCAGGATTAGAGCGGTTTTACGTGTACATCTTCCCTCGTTAATATAAACGGAAAATCAAGAACATTATAGTTAATTCTAATGAAAACACATTGTTTTTTATCATTTGTATTGGAAACAACATTGTCATATGTCTTTTCTTGGATCTAAATAATACGAAACCTCGCTCTATGATTTGAAGTTAAAATCCTCAAATATGGTTATATAGTGACTTTTTTCACGTTTTTCATGTAGTTTGATATTACGTAAATAAATTCATTTTTACCAATATTTCGATACTATTTCATGTAGTATCACGATACGTGATTTGGCCTTCAAATCTCAGAATTTCGCATAATATTGCATTTTAAGCAAGTTTTCTTCCATTTTGCTTCGTACAAAAATCATCGAATTTAGCAATATTTTAACGTTTATCATCTCCTTTTCCTTCATGTGATTTAAACAAAATATCATCGAATTAGGCAATATTTTGCCGTTTTCCACGTTTTTGTGAATTTTCAGTCCATGGGTATTAATTCATATATATATATACGATAAAAATGATGCAAACACATAATTGATTAGATAATAACCTTAAATGCTTCATTTTCAATCATCTATTTGTTTCTCGTTAAAATACTGAGTAAGATATTGAAAAGGGGAGAAGTTCGGTTTTTATTGCATATATCGACGTTTCAGCCGGATTAGAGCGGTTTTACGTGTACATCTTCCCTCGTTAATATAAACGGAAAATCAAGAACATTATAGTTAATTCTAATGAAAACACATTGTTTTTTATCATTTGTATTGGAAACAACATTGTCATATGTCTTTTCTTGGAACTAAATAATACGAAACCTCGCTCTATGATTTGAAGTTAAAATCCTCAAATATGGTTATATTGTGAATTTTTCACGTTTTTCATGTAGTTTGATATTACGTAAATATATTCATTTATACCAATATTTCGATACTATTTCATGTAGTATCACGATATGTGATTTGGCCTTCATATCTCAGAATTTCGCATAATATTGCCTTTTAAGCAAGTTTTCTTGCATTTTGCTTCGTACGAAAAATCATCGAATTTAGCAATATTTTAACGTTTATCATCTTCTTTTCCTTCATGTGATTTAAACAAAATATCATCGAATTAGGCAATATTTTGCCGTTTTCCACGTTTTTGTGAATTTTCCGTCCATGGGTATTAATTCATATATATATATACGATAAAAATGATGCAAACACATAATTGATTAGATAATAACCTTAAATACTTCATTTTCAATCATCTATTTGTTTCTCGTTAAAATACTGAGTAAGATATGGAAAAGGGGAGAAGTTCGGGTTTTATTGCATATATCGACGTTTCAGCCGGATTAGAGCGGTTTTACGTGTACATCTTCACTCGTTAATATAAACGGAAAATCAAGAACATTATAGTTAATTCTAATGAAAACACATTGTTTTTTATCATTTGTATTGGAAACAACATTGTCATATGTCTTTTCTTGGAACTAAATAATACGAAACGTCGCTCTATGATTTGAAGTTAAAATCCTCAAATATGGTTATATAGTGACTTTTTTCACGTTTTTCATGTAGTTTGATATTACGTAAATAAATTCATTTTTACCAATATTTCGATACTATTTCATGTAGTATCACGATACGTGATTTGGCCTTCAAATCTCAGAATTTCGCATAATATTGCATTTTAAGCAAGTTTTCTTCCATTTTGCTTCGTACAAAAATCATCGAATTTAGCAATATTTTGACGTTTATCATCTCCTTTTCCTTCATGTGATTTAAACAAAATATCATCGAATTAGGCAATATTTTGCCGTTTTCCACGTTTTTGTGAATTTTCAGTCCATGGGTATTAATTCATATATATATACGATAAAAATGATGCAAACACATTATTGATTAGATAATAACCTTAAATACTTCATTTTCAATCATCTATTTGTTTCTCGTTAAAATACTGAGTAAGATATTGAAAAGGGGAGAAGTTCGGGTTTTATTGCATATATCGACGTTTCAGCCGGATTAGAGCGGTTTTACGTGTACATCTTCCATCGTTAATATAAACGGAAAATCAAGAACATTATAGTTAATTCTAATGAAAACACATTGTTTTTTATCATTTGTATTGGAAACAACATTGTCATATGTCTTTTCTTGGATCTAAATAATACGAAACCTCGCTCTATGATTTGAAGTTAAAATCCTTAAATATGGTTATATAGTGATTTTTTTCACGTTTTTCATGTAGTTTGATATTACGTAAATATATTCATTTTTACCAATATTTCGATACTATTTCATGTAGTATCACGATATGTGATTTGGCCTTCAAATCTCAGAATTTCGCATAATACTGCATTTTAAGCAAGTTTTCTTGCATTTTGTTTCGTACGAAAAATCATCGAATATAGCAATATTTTGACGTTTATCATCTCCTTTTCCTTCATGTGATTTAAACAAAATATCATCGAATTAGACAATATTTTGCCGTTTTCCACGTTTTTGTGAATTTTCAGTCCATGAGTTTTCATTCATATATATACGATAAAAATGATGCAAACACATAATTGATTAGATAATAACCTTAAATACTTCATTTTCAATCAACTATTTGTTTCTCGTTAAAATACTGAGTAAGATATTGTAAAGGGGAGAAGTTCGGTTTTTATTGCATATATCGACGTTTCAGCCGGATTAGAGCGGTTTTACGTGTACATCTTCCCTCGTTAATATAAACGGAAAATCAAGAACATTATAGTTAATTCTAATGAAAACACATTGTTTTTTATCATTTGTATTGGAAACAACATTGTCATATGTCTTTTCTTGGAACTAAATAATACGAAACGTCGCTCTATGATTTGAAGTTAAAATCCTCAAATATGGTTATATAGTGACTTTTTTCACGTTTTTCATGTAGTTTGATATTACGTAAATAAATTCATTTTACCAATATTTCGATACTATTTCATGTAGTATCACGATACGTGATTTGGCCTTCAAATCTCAGAATTTCGCATAATATTGCATTTTTAGCAAGTTTTCTTCCATTTTGCTTCGTACAAAAATCATCGAATTTAGCAATATTTTGACGTTTATCATCTCCTTTTCCTTCATGTGATTTAAACAAAATATCATCGAATTAGGCAATATTTTGCCGTTTTCCACGTTTTTGTGAATTTTCAGTCCATGGGTATTAATTCATATATATATACGATAAAAATGATGCAAACACATAATTGATTAGATAATAACCTTAAATACTTCATTTTCAATCATCTATTTGTTTCTCGTTAAAATACTGAGTAAGATATTGAAAAGGGGAGAAGTTCGGGTTTTATTGCATATATCGACGTTTCAGCCGGATTAGAGCGGTTTTACGTGTACATCTTCCATCGTTAATATAAACGGAAAATCAAGAACATTATAGTTAATTCTAATGAAAACACATTGTTTTTTATCATTTGTATTGGAAACAACATTGTCATATGTCTTTTCTTGGATCTAAATAATACGAAACCTCGCTCTATGATTTGAAGTTAAAATCCTTAAATATGGTTATATAGTGACTTTTTTCACGTTTTTCATGTAGTTTGATATTACGTAAATATATTCATTTTTACCAATATTTCGATACTATTTCATGTAGTATCACGATATGTGATTTGGCCTTCAAATCTCAGAATTTCGCATAATATTGCATTTTAAGCAAGTTTTCTTGCATTTTGTTTCGTACGAAAAATCATCGAATATAGCAATATTTTGACGTTTATCATCTCCTTTTCCTTCATGTGATTTAAACAAAATATCATCGAATTAGACAATATTTTGCCGTTTTCCACGTTTTTGTGAATTTTCAGTCCATGGGTTTTCATTCATATATATACGATAAAAATGATGCAAACACATAATTGATTAGATAATAACCTTAAATACTTCATTTTCAATCAACTATTTGTTTCTCGTTAAAATACTGAGTAAGATATTGTAAAGGGGAGAAGTTCGGTTTTTATTGCATATATCGACGTTTCAGCCGGATTAGAGCGGTTTTACGTGTACATCTTCCCTCGTTAATATAAACGGAAAATCAAGAACATTATAGTTAATTCTAATGAAAACACATTGTTTTTTATCATTTGTATTGGAAACAACATTGTCATATGTCTTTTCTTGGAACTAAATAATACGAAACGTCGCTCTATGATTTGAAGTTAAAATCCTCAAATATGGTTATATAGTGACTTTTTTCACGTTTTTCATGTAGTTTGATATTACGTAAATAAATTCATTTTTACCAATATTTCGATACTATTTCATGTAGTATCACGATACGTGATTTGGCCTTCAAATCTCAGAATTTCGCATAATATTGCATTTTAAGCAAGTTTTCTTCCATTTTGCTTCGTACAAAAATCATCGAATTTAGCAATATTTTGACGTTTATCATCTCCTTTTCCTTCATGTGATTTAAACAAAATATCATCGAATTAGGCAATATTTTGCCGTTTTCCACGTTTTTGTGAATTTTCAGTCCATGGGTATTAATTCATATATATATACGATAAAAATGATGCAAACACATAATTGATTAGATAATAACCTTAAATACTTCATTTTCAATCATCTATTTGTTTCTCGTTAAAATACTGAGTAAGATATTGAAAAGGGGAGAAGTTCGGTTTTTATTGCATATATCGACGTTTCAGCAGGATTAGAGCGGTTTTACGTGTACATCTTCCCTCGTTAATATAAACGGAAAATCAAGAACATTATAGTTAATTCTAATGAAAACACATTGTTTTTTATCATTTGTATTGGAAACAACATTGTCATATGTCTTTTCTTGGATCTAAATAATACGAAACCTCGCTCTATGATTTGAAGTTAAAATCCTCAAATATGGTTATATAGTGACTTTTTTCACGTTTTTCATGTAGTTTGATATTACGTAAATAAATTCATTTTTACCAATATTTCGATACTATTTCATGTAGTATCACGATACGTGATTTGGCCTTCAAATCTCAGAATTTCGCATAATATTGCATTTTAAGCAAGTTTTCTTCCATTTTGCTTCGTACAAAAATCATCGAATTTAGCAATATTTTAACGTTTATCATCTCCTTTTCCTTCATGTGATTTAAACAAAATATCATCGAATTAGGCAATATTTTGCCGTTTTCCACGTTTTTGTGAATTTTCAGTCCATGGGTATTAATTCATATATATATACGATAAAAATGATGCAAACACATAATTGATTAGATAATAACCTTAAATGCTTCATTTTCAATCATCTATTTGTTTCTCGTTAAAATACTGAGTAAGATATTGAAAAGGGGAGAAGTTCGGTTTTTATTGCATATATCGACGTTTCAGCCGGATTAGAGCGGTTTTACGTGTACATCTTCCCTCGTTAATATAAACGGAAAATCAAGAACATTATAGTTAATTCTAATGAAAACACATTGTTTTTTATCATTTGTATTGGAAACAACATTGTCATATGTCTTTTCTTGGAACTAAATAATACGAAACCTCGCTCTATGATTTGAAGTTAAAATCCTCAAATATGGTTATATAGTGAATTTTTCACGTTTTTCATGTAGTTTGATATTACGTAAATATATTCATTTTTACCAATATTTCGATACTATTTCATGTAGTATCACGATATGTGATTTGGCCTTCATATCTCAGAATTTCGCATAATATTGCATTTTAAGCAAGTTTTCTTGCATTTTGCTTCGTACGAAAAATCATCGAATTTAGCAATATTTTAACGTTTATCATCTTCTTTTCCTTCATGTGATTTAAACAAAATATCATCGAATTAGGCAATATTTTGCCGTTTTCCACGTTTTTGTGAATTTTCCGTCCGTGGGTATTAATTCATATATATATATACGATAAAAATGATGCAAACACATAATTGATTAGATAATAACCTTAAATACTTCATTTTCAATCATCTATTTGTTTCTCGTTAAAATACTGAGTAAGATATTGAAAAGGGGAGAAGTTCGGGTTTTATTGCATATATCGACGTTTCAGCCGGATTAGAGCGGTTTTACGTGTACATCTTCCATCGTTAATATAAACGGAAAATCAAGAACATTATAGTTAATTCTAATGAAAACACATTGTTTTTTATCATTTGTATTGGAAACAACATTGTCATATGTCTTTTCTTGGATCTAAATAATACGAAACCTCGCTCTATGATTTGAAGTTAAAATCCTTAAATATGGTTATATAGTGACTTTTTTCACGTTTTTCATGTAGTTTGATATTACGTAAATATATTCATTTTTACCAATATTTCGATACTATTTCATGTAGTATCACGATATGTGATTTGGCCTTCAAATCTCAGAATTTCGCATAATATTGCATTTTAAGCAAGTTTTCTTGCATTTTGTTTCGTACGAAAAATCATCGAATATAGCAATATTTTGACGTTTATCATCTCCTTTTCCTTCATGTGATTTAAACAAAATATCATCGAATTAGACAATATTTTGCCGTTTTCCACGTTTTTGTGAATTTTCAGTCCATGGGTTTTCATTCATATATATACGATAAAAATGATGCAAACACATAATTGATTAGATAATAACCTTAAATACTTCATTTTCAATCAACTATTTGTTTCTCGTTAAAATACTGAGTAAGATATTGTAAAGGGGAGAAGTTCGGTTTTTATTGCATATATCGACGTTTCAGCCGGATTAGAGCGGTTTTACGTGTACATCTTCCCTCGTTAATATAAACGGAAAATCAAGAACATTATAGTTAATTCTAATGAAAACACATTGTTTTTTATCATTTGTATTGGAAACAACATTGTCATATGTCTTTTCTTGGAACTAAATAATACGAAACGTCGCTCTATGATTTGAAGTTAAAATCCTCAAATATGGTTATATAGTGACTTTTTTCACGTTTTTCATGTAGTTTGATATTACGTAAATAAATTCATTTTTACCAATATTTCGATACTATTTCATGTAGTATCACGATACGTGATTTGGCCTTCAAATCTCAGAATTTCGCATAATATTGCATTTTAAGCAAGTTTTCTTCCATTTTGCTTCGTACAAAAATCATCGAATTTAGCAATATTTTGACGTTTATCATCTCCTTTTCCTTCATGTGATTTAAACAAAATATCATCGAATTAGGCAATATTTTGCCGTTTTCCACGTTTTTGTGAATTTTCAGTCCATGGGTATTAATTCATATATATATACGATAAAAATGATGCAAACACATAATTGATTAGATAATAACCTTAAATACTTCATTTTCAATCATCTATTTGTTTCTCGTTAAAATACTGAGTAAGATATTGAAAAGGGGAGAAGTTCGGTTTTTATTGCATATATCGACGTTTCAGCAGGATTAGAGCGGTTTTACGTGTACATCTTCCCTCGTTAATATAAACGGAAAATCAAGAACATTATAGTTAATTCTAATGAAAACACATTGTTTTTTATCATTTGTATTGGAAACAACATTGTCATATGTCTTTTCTTGGATCTAAATAATACGAAACCTCGCTCTATGATTTGAAGTTAAAATCCTCAAATATGGTTATATAGTGACTTTTTTCACGTTTTTCATGTAGTTTGATATTACGTAAATAAATTCATTTTTACCAATATTTCGATACTATTTCATGTAGTATCACGATACGTGATTTGGCCTTCAAATCTCAGAATTTCGCATAATATTGCATTTTAAGCAAGTTTTCTTCCATTTTGCTTCGTACAAAAATCATCGAATTTAGCAATATTTTAACGTTTATCATCTCCTTTTCCTTCATGTGATTTAAACAAAATATCATCGAATTAGGCAATATTTTGCCGTTTTCC
>NW_027190349.1:0-42149 GCF_040958095.1 Procambarus clarkii | reverse complement strand
AGAGCCAGAGCTCAACCCCCGCAAACACAACAACTAGGTGAGTACACACACACACACACACACACACACACACACACACACACACACACACACACACACACACACACACACACACACACACACACACCACACACACACACACACACACACACACACACCACACACACACACACACACACACACACACACACACACACACACACACACACACACACACACACACACACACACACACACACACACACACACACACACACACACACACACACACACACACACACACACACACACACACACACACACACACACACACACACACACACACACACACACACACACACCACACACACACACACACACACACACACACACACACACACACACACACACACACACACACACACACACACACACACACACACACACACACACACACACACACACACACACACACACACACACACACACACACACACACACACACACACACACACACACACACACACACACACACACACACACACACACACACACACACACACACACACACACACACACACACACACACACACACACACACACACACACACACACACACACACACACACACACACACACACACACACAACACACACACACACACACACACACACACACACACACACACACACACACACACACACACACACACACACACACACACACACACACACACACACACACACACACACACACACCACACACACACACACACACACACACACACACACACACACACACACACACACACACACACACACACACACACACACACACACACACACACACACACACACACACACACACACACACACACACACACACACACACACACACACACACACCACACACACACACACACACACACACACACACACACACACACACACCACACACACACACACACACACACACACACACACACACACACACACACACACACACACACACACACACACACACACACACACACACACACACACACACACACACACACACACACACACACACACACACACACACACACAATATGTTTCGAGAAGCAACAAAAGAATCCATGGTATTATAGGGCATGTATGGAAGCGAAGAAACTGAACAAGAAGGCGTGGAGGAACTTCCGGAATAACAGAACACCAGAAAGCAGGGAGAGATACCAGAGAACCAGGAATGAGTACGTCAGGGTGAGAAGAGAAGCAGAGAAAATTTTTGAAAATGATATAGCAAACAAAGCCAAGACCGAACCAAAGCTACTCTACAGTCACATCAGAAGGAAAACAACAGTGAAAGAACAGGTATTGAAACTTAGAACAGGCGAGGACAGGTATACAGAGAATGACAGAGAGGTGTGTGAGGAACTCAACAAGAGGTTCCAGGAGGTCTTCACAATAGAACAGGGTGAGGTCACTGTGCTAGGAGAAAGGGAGGTAAACCAGGCGGCCTTGGAGGAGTTCGAAATTACGAGAGAGGAGGTCAAGAGACACCTGCTGGATCTGGATGTTAGAAAGGCGGTTGGTCCAGATGGGATCTCACCATGGGTACTGAAAGAGTGTGCAGAGGCACTTTGCTTGCCACTCTCCATAGTGTATAGTAAATCACTAGAGACGGGAGACCTACCAGAAATATGGAAGACGGCGAATGTGGTCCCAATATACAAAAAGGGCGACAGACAAGAGGCACTGAACTACAGGCCAGTGTCCTTGACTTGTATACCATGCAAGGTGATGGAGAAGATCGTGAGAAAAAACCTGGTAACACATCTGGAGAGAAGGGACTTCGTGACAAATCGCCAACATGGATTCAGGGAGGGTAAATCTTGCCTTACAGGCTTGATAGAATTCTACGATCAGGTGACACAGATTAAGCAAGAAAGAGAGGGCTGGGCGGACTGCATTTTCTTGGATTGTCGGAAAGCCTTTGACACAGTACCGCATAAGAGGCTGGTACATAAGCTGGAGAGACAGGCAGGTGTAGCTGGTAAGGTGCTCCAGTGGATAAGGGAGTATCTAAGCAATAGGAAGCAGAGAGTTTCGGTGAGGGGTGAGACCTCCGATTGGCGTGAAGTCACCAGTGGAGTCCCACAGGGCTCTGTACTCGGTCCTATCTTGTTTCTGATATATGTAAATGATCTCCCGGAGGGTATCGATTCATTTCTCTCAATGTTTGCGGACGATGCTAAAATTATGAGAAGGATTAAAACAGAAGAGGACTGTTTGAGGCTTCAAGAAGACCTAGACAAGCTGAAGGAATGGTCGAACAAATGGTTGTTAGAGTTTAACCCAACCAAATGTAATGTAATGAAGATAGGTGTAGGGAGCAGGAGGCCAGATACAAGGTATCATCTGGGAGAGGAAATTCTTCAGGAGTCAGAGAAGGAAAAGACTTGGGGGTTGATATCACGCCAGACCTGTCTCCTGCAGCACATATCAAGCGGATAACATCAGCGGCATATGCCAGGCTGGCCAACATACGAACGGCATTCAGAAACTTGTGTAAAGAATCATTCAGAACTTTGTATACCACATATGTCAGGCCAATCCTGGAGTATGCAGCCCCAGCATGGAGTCCATATCTAGTCAAGGATAAGACTAAACTGGAAAAGGTTCAAAGGTTTGCCACCAGACTAGTACCCGAGCTGAGAGGTATGAGCTACGAGGAGAGACTACGGGAATTAAACCTCACTTCGCTGGAAGACAGAAGAGTTAGGGGGGACATGATCACCACATTCAAGATTCTGAAGGGGATTGATAGGGTAGATAAAGACAGTCTATTTAACACAAGGGGAACACGCACAAGGGGACACAGGTGGAAACTGAGTGCCCAAATGAGCCACAGAGATATTAGAAAGAACTTTTTTAGTGTCAGAGTGGTTGACAAATGGAATGCATTAGGGGGTGATGTGGTGGAGGCTCACTCCATACACAGTTTCAAGTGTAGATATGACAGAGCCCGATAGGCTCAGGAATCTGTACACCTGTTGATTGACGGTTGAGAGGCGGGACCAAAGAGCCAGAGCTCAACCCCCGCAAACACAACAACTAGGTGAGTACACACACACACACACACACACACACACACACACACACACACACACACACACACACACACACACACACACACACACACACACACACACACACACACACACACACACACACACACACACACACACACACACACACACACACACACACACACACACACACACACACACACACACACACACACACACACACACACACACACACACACACACACACACACACACACACACACACACACACACACACACACACACACACACACACACACACACACACACACACACACACACACACACACACACACACACACACACACACACACACACACACACACACACACACACACACACACACACACACACACACACACACACACACACACACACACACACACACACACACACACACACACACACACACACACACACACACACACACACACACACACACACACACACACACACACACACACACACACACACACACACACACACACACACACACACACACACACACACACACACACACACACACACACACACACACACACACACACACACACACACACACACACACACACACACACACACACACACACACACACACACACACACACACACACACACACACACACACACACACACACACACACACACACACACACACACACACACACACACACACACACACACACACACACACACACACACACACACACACACACACACACACACACACACACACACACACACACACACACACACACACACACACACACACACACACACACACACACACACACACACACACACACACACACACACACACACACACACACACACACACACACACACACACACACACACACACACACACACACACACACACACACACACACACACACACACACACACACACACACACACACACACACACACACACACACACACACACACACACACACACACACACACACACACACACACACACACACACACACACACACACACACACACACACACACACACACACACACACACACACACACACAATATGTTTCGAGAAGCAACAAAAGAATCCATGGTATTATAGGGCATGTATGGAAGCGAAGAAACTGAACAAGAAGGCGTGGAGGAACTTCCGGAATAACAGAACACCAGAAAGCAGGGAGAGATACCAGAGAACCAGGAATGAGTACGTCAGGGTGAGAAGAGAAGCAGAGAAAATTTTTGAAAATGATATAGCAAACAAAGCCAAGACCGAACCAAAGCTACTCTACAGTCACATCAGAAGGAAAACAACAGTGAAAGAACAGGTATTGAAACTTAGAACAGGCGAGGACAGGTATACAGAGAATGACAGAGAGGTGTGTGAGGAACTCAACAAGAGGTTCCAGGAGGTCTTCACAATAGAACAGGGTGAGGTCACTGTGCTAGGAGAAAGCGAGGTAAACCAGGCGGCCTTGGAGGAGTTCGAAATTACGAGAGAGGAGGTCAAGAGACACCTGCTGGATCTGGATGTTAGAAAGGCGGTTGGTCCAGATGGGATCTCACCATGGGTACTGAAAGAGTGTGCAGAGGCACTTTGCTTGCCACTCTCCATAGTGTATAGTAAATCACTAGAGACGGGAGACCTACCAGAAATATGGAAGACGGCGAATGTGGTCCCAATATACAAAAAGGGCGACAGACAAGAGGCACTGAACTACAGGCCAGTGTCCTTGACTTGTATACCATGCAAGGTGATGGAGAAGATCGTGAGAAAAAACCTGGTAACACATCTGGAGAGAAGGGACTTCGTGACAAATCGCCAACATGGATTCAGGGAGGGTAAATCTTGCCTTACAGGCTTGATAGAATTCTACGATCAGGTGACACAGATTAAGCAAGAAAGAGAGGGCTGGGCGGACTGCATTTTCTTGGATTGTCGGAAAGCCTTTGACACAGTACCGCATAAGAGGCTGGTACATAAGCTGGAGAGACAGGCAGGTGTAGCTGGTAAGGTGCTCCAGTGGATAAGGGAGTATCTAAGCAATAGGAAGCAGAGAGTTTCGGTGAGGGGTGAGACCTCCGATTGGCGTGAAGTCACCAGTGGAGTCCCACAGGGCTCTGTACTCGGTCCTATCTTGTTTCTGATATATGTAAATGATCTCCCGGAGGGTATCGATTCATTTCTCTCAATGTTTGCGGACGATGCTAAAATTATGAGAAGGATTAAAACAGAAGAGGACTGTTTGAGGCTTCAAGAAGACCTAGACAAGCTGAAGGAATGGTCGAACAAATGGTTGTTAGAGTTTAACCCAACCAAATGTAATGTAATGAAGATAGGTGTAGGGAGCAGGAGGCCAGATACAAGGTATCATCTGGGAGAGGAAATTCTTCAGGAGTCAGAGAAGGAAAAAGACTTGGGGGTTGATATCACGCCAGACCTGTCTCCTGCAGCACATATCAAGCGGATAACATCAGCGGCATATGCCAGGCTGGCCAACATACGAACGGCATTCAGAAACTTGTGTAAAGAATCATTCAGAACTTTGTATACCACATATGTCAGGCCAATCCTGGAGTATGCAGCCCCAGCATGGAGTCCATATCTAGTCAAGGATAAGACTAAACTGGAAAAGGTTCAAAGGTTTGCCACCAGACTAGTACCCGAGCTGAGAGGTATGAGCTACGAGGAGAGACTACGGGAATTAAACCTCACTTCGCTGGAAGACAGAAGAGTTAGGGGGGACATGATCACCACATTCAAGATTCTGAAGGGGATTGATAGGGTAGATAAAGACAGTCTATTTAACACAAGGGGAACACGCACAAGGGGACACAGGTGGAAACTGAGTGCCCAAATGAGCCACAGAGATATTAGAAAGAACTTTTTTAGTGTCAGAGTGGTTGACAAATGGAATGCATTAGGGGGTGATGTGGTGGAGGCTCACTCCATACACAGTTTCAAGTGTAGATATGACAGAGCCCGATAGGCTCAGGAATCTGTACACCTGTTGATTGACGGTTGAGAGGCGGGACCAAAGAGCCAGAGCTCAACCCCCGCAAACACAACAACTAGGTGAGTACACACACACACACACACACACACACACACACACACACACACACACACACACACACACACACACACACACACACACACACACACACACACACACACACACACACACACACACACACACACACACACACACACACACACACACACACACACACACACACACACACACACACACACATTTGCCATGGAAGTGGCTTCCTCTCAGGAAGCAGCTAGATGTACTAGCCGGCTGATAGAGAGAAATAGAGCAGTAGTAGTAGCAGGCATTGAAGAACAAACAGGGACCAGACCAAAGGAGCGGAGAGACAAGGACAAAAACATGATTAAAGAGATCCTTAAAGAGGTAAGGATGGAGGGAGCTGAGCGAAATGTTGAAAAGGTTTTCAGGCTTGGAAAGTACAACAAGGACAGAGACCGAATGATAAAGGTGGTTTTCATGAGCGAAATCGCGAAAGAGGAACTGCTAGCAAGGAAGTGTTGTCTAAAAGGTGTAGAGAAGTTCAAGAAAATATTCCTGCAGAGGGATATGACAAGGGAAGAGAGAATACGGACAGCAGACGCGAGGAAGGAGCGCAGGGAGAGAGAAGGAAATCAGAGTACCACAACCCAGAACCCTACAATCCCAGAGGGAAGTGGAGAACCCTCCTCAAACAGTGCAACAGCCACAGGGATTGGGGCACCACCCCCAAATTCTACCCAACAGACACCCAACCTGCCCCATCCCCTGTCAGCCCCCCACTAAGTACCCACCTAGGGCACCCTCCCCCCACCCACCCCCCTCCCCCCACTCACCCCCCTTCTTCCCCTCACCCCTCTCCCCAGGACCTCCCTTCCCCCCCATCCCCCATGCCCTCCCTTCTCCCACATGCCTTCCCGTCTCTCCCACCCCCATGCCCTCCCTTCTCCCCCTCCCCCCTAAGCCCCCCACTCTCCCCCACCCCACCTAAGTCTTCCCCTCTCCCCCACTCCCCTAAACCCTCCCCTCTTCCTCACCCACCTCAGCCCTCCCTTTTCCCCCACGCCCCCCAAGCCCTCCACCCTTTTCTCTCCCCCCAAGCCCCCCCATCTCCCCTATCCCCCACAGCCTCTCCTCCCCCCATGCTTCCCCAACCCTCCCTTTCTTACCCACCCCCTGTACCCTCCCCCTCTTATCCACCCCCTGTACCCTCCCCCTCTTATCCACCCCCTGTACCCTCCCCCTCTCCCCCACCACCCCAAGCCCTCCCTCCTCCACCAATCCCCCCGTGCCAGGTCCCCCCAGCTCCCACTCACCCCAGATCCCAAAGGTCCCCCCCAGAAAAGAAGCAGAAGAGAGTCAGTTTCAGGGTGATGTACTCGAACATAGATGGGATCACAAGCAAGACAAGTGAACTAAGGGAAAGAGCACAAGAAGTTAACCCAGATGTAATCGGACTCACTGAAACAAAACTCTCTGGAATCATAACGAATGCCGTGTTTCCCCAGGAGTATACAGTAATAAGGAAAGAGAGGGAAGGTAGAGGAGGAGGCGGAGTGGCCCTACTCATGAGAAGGGAATGGAGTTTTAAGGAGATGGCCATCCCGGGCTGTGAGGAGTTCAGAGACTACATAGCAGGCACCATAACAATGGGAGGACCAAGAATAGTAGTAGCAGTAATATACAACCCTCCACCAAATGACAGGAGACCCAGTCAAGAGTATGAAAACAACAACAAGGCAGTTAACACTATAATTGAGAGGGCAGCCTCTGCTGCCTGTAGAAATAGATCCCACCTGCTCATCATGGGCGACTTCAATCACGGAAAGATTGACTGGGAGAACAAGGAACCGCATGGAGGCGAGGATACGTGGAGAGCCAAACTATTGGAGGTGGTGACAAGCAACTTTTTAACGCAGCATGTCGGAGAACCCACAAGGATGAGAGGCAATGACGAACCAGCGAGACTCGACCTAGTCTTCACTCTGAACGACTCCGACATAAGAGAAATCGGTTTTGAGGACCCAGTAGGAATGAGCGACCACAGTGTACTGGTGTTTGAGTACTTGATTGAAGAAGGGTTATTGAACTCGAGGAGGGATACCGAAACCAAAAGGTTAGCATACCGAAAGGGAAACTATGAGGGGATAAGAAAATTCCTAACAGATATAGCATGGGAAACAGAGCTCAGGGGAAAGACGGCCCAAGATATGATGGATTACATCACGCAGAAGTGCAAGGACGCAGCAAACAAGTTTGTCCCAGTCCAAAAGGAAAACAGAGAAATGAAGATGAGAAACCCATGGTTTAATCAAAGATGTAGGCTAGCTAAGCAGCAAAGTAAAAGGGCATGGAGAAACTATAGGAATAACAGGACACTGGAGAGCAGAGAAAGATACCAGAATGCCAGGAATGAATATGTCAGGATGAGAAGAGAGGCAGAAAGACAATACGAAAATGACATCGCAAGCAAGGCAAAGACTCAGCCTAAATTGTTGCATAGCCACATTAGGAGAAAAACAACAGTAAAGGAACAGGTTATGAGATTAAGGATAGGGGCGGAAGGATTCACTACAAATGACAAGGAAGTGTGTGAGGAATTGAATAAGAAATTCCAGGAGGTCTTCACCTTAGAACAAGGAGAAATTCCAGAGGTAAGTGAGGGAATAGCTAACCAGGAACCACTGGAAGAGTTTGAGATTACCAGTGGGGAAGTAAGGAAGTGTTTACTAGAGTTGGACGTGACGAAGGCTATAGGCCCAGATGGAATCTCCCCTTGGGTTCTAAAGGAAGGAGCAAGAGAACTGAGCCTACCACTCTCCATAGTGTATAACAAATCACTGGCAACAGGGGAACTGCCAGATATTTGGAAAGCAGCTAACGTAGTCCCGATATACAAGAAAGGGGATAGACAGGAGGCACTGAACTACAGGCCAGTGTCCCTAACCTGCATACCATGCAAGCTGATGGAGAAGATTGTGCGAAAAAAACTAGTGGAGCATCTGGAGCGAAGGAACTTTGTAACACAGCATCAACATGGGTTGCAGGGATGGCAGGTCCTGCCTCACAGGGTTACTTGAATTCTACGACCAGGCAACAAAAATAAGGCAAGAAAGAGAAGGGTGGGCAGACTGCATATTTTTGGATTGTCAGAAAGCCTTTGATACAGTGCCACACAAGAGGCTAGTGCGAAAGTTGGAGATGCAGGCTGGAGTGAGAGGGAAGGTACTCCGGTGGATAGAGGAATACCTAAGCAACAGGAGACAACGAGTCTGTGTGAGGGGTGAGGTCTCAGATTGGCGAGACGTCACAAGTGGAGTCCCGCAGGGGTCAGTCCTTGGACCTATACTGTTTCTGGTATATGTAAATGATCTCCCAGAGGGTATAGATTCGTTCCTCTCAATGTTTGCCGACGATGCAAAAATTATGAGGAGGATTGAAACAGAGGATGATAGTAGGAGGCTACAAGATGACCTGGATAGACTGAGTGAATGGTCCAACAAATGGCTGTTGAAGTTCAACCCGAGTAAATGCAAAGTAATGAAACTAGGCAGTGGAAACAGGAGGCCAGGCACAGGATACAGAATAGGAGATGAAGTACTTAATGAAACAGACAGAGAGAAAGATCTAGGAGTTGATATCACACCAAACCTGTCTCCTGAAGCCCACATAAAGAGAATAACGTCTGCGGCATATGCGAGGCTGGCTAACATCAGAACGGCGTTCAGGAACCTGTGTAAGGAATCATTCAGAATCTTGTACACCACATATGTAAGACCAATCCTGGAGTATGCGGCCCCAGCATGGAGCCCGTACCTTGTCAAGCACAAGACGAAGCTGGAAAAAGTCCAAAGGTATGCTACTAGACTAGTCCCAGAACTAAGAGGCATGAGTTATGAGGAAAGGCTACGGGAAATGCACCTCACGACACTGGAAGACAGAAGAGTAAGGGGGGACATGATCACAACCTACAAAATCCTCAGGGGAATCGACCGGGTAAACAAGGATGAACTTTTCAACACTGGTGGGACGCGAACAAGGGGATACAGGTGGAAGCTGAGTACCCAAATGAGCCACAGAGACGTTAGAAAGAACTTTTTCAGTGTCAGAGTAGTTAGCAAATGGAATGCATTAGGAAGTGATGTGGTGGAGGCTGACTCCATTCACAGTTTCAAATGTAGATATGATAGAGCCCAATAGGCTCAGGAATCTGTACACCAGTTGATTGACGGTTGAGAGGCGGGACCAAAGAGCCAGAGCTCAACCCCCGCAAGCACAATTAGGTGAGTACAATTAGGTGAGTACACACACACACACACACACACACACACACACACACACACACACACACACACACACACACACACACACACACACACACACACACACACACACACACACACACACACACACACACACACACACACACACACACACACACACACACACACACACACACACACACACACACACACACACACACACACACACACACACACACACACACACACACACACACACACACACACACACACACACACACACACACACACACACACACACACACACACACACACACACACACACACACACACACACACACACACACACACACACACACACACACACACACACACACACACACACACACACACACACACACACACACACACACACACACACACACACACACACACACACACACACACACACACACACACACACACACACACACACACACACACACACACACACACACACACACACACACACACACACACACACACACACACACACACACACACACACACACACACACACACACACACACACACACACACACACACACACAATATGTTTCGAGAAGCAACAAAAGAATCCATGGTATAATAGGGCATGTATGGAAGCGAAGAAACTGAACAAGAAGGCGTGGAGGAACTTCCGGAATAACAGAACACCAGAAAGCAGGGAGAGATACCAGAGAACCAGGAATGAGTACGTCAGGGTGAGAAGAGAAGCAGAGAAAATTTTTGAAAATGATATAGCAAACAAAGCCAAGACCGAACCAAAGCTACTCCACAGTCACATCAGAAGGAAAACAACAGTGAAAGAACAGGTATTGAAACTTAGAACAGGCGAGGACAGGTATACAGAGAATGACAGAGAGGTGTGTGAGGAACTCAACAAGAGGTTCCAGGAGGTCTTCACAATAGAACAGGGTGAGGTCACTGTGCTAGGAGAAAGGGAGGTAAACCAGGCGGCCTTGGAGGAGTTCGAAATTACGAGAGAGGAGGTCAAGAGACACCTGCTGGATCTGGATGTTAGAAAGGCGGTTGGTCCAGATGGGATCTCACCATGGGTACTGAAAGAGTGTGCAGAGGCACTTTGCTTGCCACTCTCCATAGTGTATAGTAAATCACTAGAGACGGGAGACCTACCAGAAATATGGAAGACGGCGAATGTGGTCCCAATATACAAAAAGGGCGACAGACAAGAGGCACTGAACTACAGGCCAGTGTCCTTGACTTGTATACCATGCAAGGTGATGGAGAAGATCGTGAGAAAAAACCTGGTAACACATCTGGAGAGAAGGGACTTCGTGACAAATCGCCAACATGGATTCAGGGAGGGTAAATCTTGCCTTACAGGCTTGATAGAATTCTACGATCAGGTGACACAGATTAAGCAAGAAAGAGAGGGCTGGGCGGACTGCATTTTCTTGGATTGTCGGAAAGCCTTTGACACAGTACCGCATAAGAGGCTGGTACATAAGCTGGAGAGACAGGCAGGTGTAGCTGGTAAGGTGCTCCAGTGGATAAGGGAGTATCTAAGCAATAGGAAGCAGAGAGTTACGGTGAGGGGTGAGACCTCCGATTGGCGTGAAGTCACCAGTGGAGTCCCACAGGGCTCTGTACTCGGTCCTATCGTGTTTCTGATATATGTAAATGATCTCCCGGAGGGTATCGATTCATTTCTCTCAATGTTTGCGGACGATGCTAAAATTATGAGAAGGATTAAAACAGAAGAGGACTGTTTGAGGCTTCAAGAAGACCTAGACAAGCTGAAGGAATGGTCGAACAAATGGTTGTTAGAGTTTAACCCAACCAAATGTAATGTAATGAAGATAGGTGTAGGGAGCAGGAGGCCAGATACAAGGTATCATCTGGGAGAGGAAATTCTTCAGGAGTCAGAGAAGGAAAAAGACTTGGGGGTTGATATCACGCCAGACCTGTCTCCTGCAGCACATATCAAGCGGATAACATCAGCGGCATATGCCAGGCTGGCCAACATACGAACGGCATTCAGAAACTTGTGTAAAGAATCATTCAGAACTTTGTATACCACATATGTCAGGCCAATCCTGGAGTATGCAGCCCCAGCATGGAGTCCATATCTAGTCAAGGATAAGACTAAACTGGAAAAGGTTCAAAGGTTTGCCACCAGACTAGTACCCGAGCTGAGAGGTATGAGCTACGAGGAGAGACTACGGGAATTAAACCTCACTTCGCTGGAAGACAGAAGAGTTAGGGGGGACATGATCACCACATTCAAGATTCTGAAGGGGATTGATAGGGTAGATAAAGACAGTCTATTTAACACAAGGGGAACACGCACAAGGGGACACAGGTGGAAACTGAGTGCCCAAATGAGCCACAGAGATATTAGAAAGAACTTTTTTAGTGTCAGAGTGGTTGACAAATGGAATGCATTAGGGGGTGATGTGGTGGAGGCTCACTCCATACACAGTTTCAAGTGTAGATATGACAGAGCCCGATAGGCTCAGGAATCTGTACACCTGTTGATTGACGGTTGAGAGGCGGGACCAAAGAGCCAGAGCTCAACCCCCGCAAACACAACAACTAGGTGAGTACACACACACACACACACACACACACACACACACACACACACACACACACACACACACACACACACACACACACACACACACACACACACACACACACACACACACACACACACACACACACACACACACACACACACACACACACACACACACACACACACACACACATTTGCCATGGAAGTGGCTTCCTCTCAGGAAGCAGCTAGATGTACTAGCCGGCTGATAGAGAGAAATAGAGCAGTAGTAGTAGCAGGCATTGAAGAACAAACAGGGACCAGACCAAAGGAGCGGAGAGACAAGGACAAAAACATGATTAAAGAGATCCTTAAAGAGGTAAGGATGGAGGGAGCTGAGCGAAATGTTGAAAAGGTTTTCAGGCTTGGAAAGTACAACAAGGACAGAGACCGAATGATAAAGGTGGTTTTCATGAGCGAAATCGCGAAAGAGGAACTGCTAGCAAGGAAGTGTTGTCTAAAAGGTGTAGAGAAGTTCAAGAAAATATTCCTGCAGAGGGATATGACAAGGGAAGAGAGAATACGGACAGCAGACGCGAGGAAGGAGCGCAGGGAGAGAGAAGGAAATCAGAGTACCACAACCCAGAACCCTACAATCCCAGAGGGAAGTGGAGAACCCTCCTCAAACAGTGCAACAGCCACAGGGATTGGGGCACCACCCCCAAATTCTACCCAACAGACACCCAACCTGCCCCATCCCCTGTCAGCCCCCCACTAAGTACCCACCTAGGGCACCCTCCCCCCACCCACCCCCCTCCCCCCACTCACCCCCCTTCTTCCCCTCACCCCTCTCCCCAGGACCTCCCTTCCCCCCCATCCCCCATGCCCTCCCTTCTCCCACATGCCTTCCCGTCTCTCCCACCCCCATGCCCTCCCTTCTCCCCCTCCCCCCTAAGCCCCCCACTCTCCCCCACCCCACCTAAGTCTTCCCCTCTCCCCCACTCCCCTAAACCCTCCCCTCTTCCTCACCCACCTCAGCCCTCCCTTTTCCCCCACGCCCCCCAAGCCCTCCACCCTTTTCTCTCCCCCCAAGCCCCCCCATCTCCCCTATCCCCCACAGCCTCTCCTCCCCCCATGCTTCCCCAACCCTCCCTTTCTTACCCACCCCCTGTACCCTCCCCCTCTTATCCACCCCCTGTACCCTCCCCCTCTTATCCACCCCCTGTACCCTCCCCCTCTCCCCCACCACCCCAAGCCCTCCCTCCTCCACCAATCCCCCCGTGCCAGGTCCCCCCAGCTCCCACTCACCCCAGATCCCAAAGGTCCCCCCCAGAAAAGAAGCAGAAGAGAGTCAGTTTCAGGGTGATGTACTCGAACATAGATGGGATCACAAGCAAGACAAGTGAACTAAGGGAAAGAGCACAAGAAGTTAACCCAGATGTAATCGGACTCACTGAAACAAAACTCTCTGGAATCATAACGAATGCCGTGTTTCCCCAGGAGTATACAGTAATAAGGAAAGAGAGGGAAGGTAGAGGAGGAGGCGGAGTGGCCCTACTCATGAGAAGGGAATGGAGTTTTAAGGAGATGGCCATCCCGGGCTGTGAGGAGTTCAGAGACTACATAGCAGGCACCATAACAATGGGAGGACCAAGAATAGTAGTAGCAGTAATATACAACCCTCCACCAAATGACAGGAGACCCAGTCAAGAGTATGAAAACAACAACAAGGCAGTTAACACTATAATTGAGAGGGCAGCCTCTGCTGCCTGTAGAAATAGATCCCACCTGCTCATCATGGGCGACTTCAATCACGGAAAGATTGACTGGGAGAACAAGGAACCGCATGGAGGCGAGGATACGTGGAGAGCCAAACTATTGGAGGTGGTGACAAGCAACTTTTTAACGCAGCATGTCGGAGAACCCACAAGGATGAGAGGCAATGACGAACCAGCGAGACTCGACCTAGTCTTCACTCTGAACGACTCCGACATAAGAGAAATCGGTTTTGAGGACCCAGTAGGAATGAGCGACCACAGTGTACTGGTGTTTGAGTACTTGATTGAAGAAGGGTTATTGAACTCGAGGAGGGATACCGAAACCAAAAGGTTAGCATACCGAAAGGGAAACTATGAGGGGATAAGAAAATTCCTAACAGATATAGCATGGGAAACAGAGCTCAGGGGAAAGACGGCCCAAGATATGATGGATTACATCACGCAGAAGTGCAAGGACGCAGCAAACAAGTTTGTCCCAGTCCAAAAGGAAAACAGAGAAATGAAGATGAGAAACCCATGGTTTAATCAAAGATGTAGGCTAGCTAAGCAGCAAAGTAAAAGGGCATGGAGAAACTATAGGAATAACAGGACACTGGAGAGCAGAGAAAGATACCAGAATGCCAGGAATGAATATGTCAGGATGAGAAGAGAGGCAGAAAGACAATACGAAAATGACATCGCAAGCAAGGCAAAGACTCAGCCTAAATTGTTGCATAGCCACATTAGGAGAAAAACAACAGTAAAGGAACAGGTTATGAGATTAAGGATAGGGGCGGAAGGATTCACTACAAATGACAAGGAAGTGTGTGAGGAATTGAATAAGAAATTCCAGGAGGTCTTCACCTTAGAACAAGGAGAAATTCCAGAGGTAAGTGAGGGAATAGCTAACCAGGAACCACTGGAAGAGTTTGAGATTACCAGTGGGGAAGTAAGGAAGTGTTTACTAGAGTTGGACGTGACGAAGGCTATAGGCCCAGATGGAATCTCCCCTTGGGTTCTAAAGGAAGGAGCAAGAGAACTGAGCCTACCACTCTCCATAGTGTATAACAAATCACTGGCAACAGGGGAACTGCCAGATATTTGGAAAGCAGCTAACGTAGTCCCGATATACAAGAAAGGGGATAGACAGGAGGCACTGAACTACAGGCCAGTGTCCCTAACCTGCATACCATGCAAGCTGATGGAGAAGATTGTGCGAAAAAAACTAGTGGAGCATCTGGAGCGAAGGAACTTTGTAACACAGCATCAACATGGGTTCAGGGATGGCAGGTCCTGCCTCACAGGGTTACTTGAATTCTACGACCAGGCAACAAAAATAAGGCAAGAAAGAGAAGGGTGGGCAGACTGCATATTTTTGGATTGTCAGAAAGCCTTTGATACAGTGCCACACAAGAGGCTAGTGCGAAAGTTGGAGATGCAGGCTGGAGTGAGAGGGAAGGTACTCCGGTGGATAGAGGAATACCTAAGCAACAGGAGACAACGAGTCTGTGTGAGGGGTGAGGTCTCAGATTGGCGAGACGTCACAAGTGGAGTCCCGCAGGGGTCAGTCCTTGGACCTATACTGTTTCTGGTATATGTAAATGATCTCCCAGAGGGTATAGATTCGTTCCTCTCAATGTTTGCCGACGATGCAAAAATTATGAGGAGGATTGAAACAGAGGATGATAGTAGGAGGCTACAAGATGACCTGGATAGACTGAGTGAATGGTCCAACAAATGGCTGTTGAAGTTCAACCCGAGTAAATGCAAAGTAATGAAACTAGGCAGTGGAAACAGGAGGCCAGGCACAGGATACAGAATAGGAGATGAAGTACTTAATGAAACAGACAGAGAGAAAGATCTAGGAGTTGATATCACACCAAACCTGTCTCCTGAAGCCCACATAAAGAGAATAACGTCTGCGGCATATGCGAGGCTGGCTAACATCAGAACGGCGTTCAGGAACCTGTGTAAGGAATCATTCAGAATCTTGTACACCACATATGTAAGACCAATCCTGGAGTATGCGGCCCCAGCATGGAGCCCGTACCTTGTCAAGCACAAGACGAAGCTGGAAAAAGTCCAAAGGTATGCTACTAGACTAGTCCCAGAACTAAGAGGCATGAGTTATGAGGAAAGGCTACGGGAAATGCACCTCACGACACTGGAAGACAGAAGAGTAAGGGGGGACATGATCACAACCTACAAAATCCTCAGGGGAATCGACCGGGTAAACAAGGATGAACTTTTCAACACTGGTGGGACGCGAACAAGGGGACACAGGTGGAAGCTGAGTACCCAAATGAGCCACAGAGACGTTAGAAAGAACTTTTTCAGTGTCAGAGTAGTTAGCAAATGGAATGCATTAGGAAGTGATGTGGTGGAGGCTGACTCCATTCACAGTTTCAAATGTAGATATGATAGAGCCCAATAGGCTCAGGAATCTGTACACCAGTTGATTGACGGTTGAGAGGCGGGACCAAAGAGCCAGAGCTCAACCCCCGCAAGCACAATTAGGTGAGTACAATTAGGTGAGTACACACACACACACACACACACACACACACACACACACACACACACACACACACACACACACACACACACACACACACACACACACACACACACACACACACACACACACACACACACACACACACACACACACACACACACACACACACACACACACACACACACACACACACACACACACACACACACACACACACACACACACACACACACACACACACACACACACACACACACACACACACACACACAGAAACAGACAGAGAGAAAGATCTAGGAGTTGATATCACACCAAACCTGTCTCCTGAAGCCCACATAAAGAGAATAACGTCTGCGGCATATGCGAGGCTGGCTAACATCAGAACGGCGTTCAGGAACCTGTGTAAGGAATCATTCAGAATCTTGTACACCACATATGTAAGACCAATCCTGGAGTATGCGGCCCCAGCATGGAGCCCGTACCTTGTCAAGCACAAGACGAAGCTGGAAAAAGTCCAAAGGTATGCTACTAGACTAGTCCCAGAACTAAGAGGCATGAGTTATGAGGAAAGGCTGCGGGAAATGCACCTCACGACACTGGAAGACAGAAGAGTAAGGGGAGACATGATCACAACCTACAAAATCCTCAGGGGAATCGACCGGGTAAACAAGGACGAACTTTTCAACACTGGTGGGACGCGAACAAGGGGACACAGGTGGAAGCTGAGTACCCAAATGAGCCACAGAGACGTTAGAAAGAACTTTTTCAGTGTCAGAGTAGTTAGCAAATGGAATGCATTAGGAAGTGATGTGGTGGAGGCTGACTCCATTCACAGTTTCAAATGTAGATATGATAGAGCCCAATAGGCTCAGGAATCTGTACACCAGTTGATTGACGGTTGAGAGGCGGGACCAAAGAGCCAGAGCTCAACCCCCGCAAGCACAATTAGGTGAGTACAATTAGGTGAGTACACACACACACACACACACACACACACACACACACACACACACACACACACACACACACACACACACACACACACACACACACACACACACACACACACACACACACACACACACACACACACACACACACACACACACACACACACACACACACACACACACACACACACACACACACACACACACACACACACACACACACACACACACACACACACACACACACACACACACACACACACACACACACACACACACACACACACACACACACACACACACACACACACACACACACACACACACACACACACACACACACACACACACACACACACACACACACACACACACACACACACACACACACACACACACACACACACACACACACACACACACACACACACACACACACACACACACACACACACACACACACACACACACACACACACACACACACACACACACACACACACACACACACACACACACACACACACACACACACACACACACACACACACACACACACACACACACACACACACACACACACACACACACACACACACACACACACACACACACACACACACACACACACACACACACACACACACACACACACACACACACACACACACACACACACACACACACACACACACACACACACACACACACACACACACACACACACACACACACACACACACACACACACACACACACACACACACACACACACACACACACACACACACACACACACACACACACACACACACACACACACACACACACACACACACACACACACACACACACACACACACACACACACACACACACACACACACAATATGTTTCGAGAAGCAACAAAAGAATCCATGGTATAATAGGGCATGTATGGAAGCGAAGAAACTGAACAAGAAGGCGTGGAGGAACTTCCGGAATAACAGAACACCAGAAAGCAGGGAGAGATACCAGAGAACCAGGAATGAGTACGTCAGGGTGAGAAGAGAAGCAGAGAAAATTTTTGAAAATGATATAGCAAACAAAGCCAAGACCGAACCAAAGCTACTCCACAGTCACATCAGAAGGAAAACAACAGTGAAAGAACAGGTATTGAAACTTAGAACAGGCGAGGACAGGTATACAGAGAATGACAGAGAGGTGTGTGAGGAACTCAACAAGAGGTTCCAGGAGGTCTTCACAATAGAACAGGGTGAGGTCACTGTGCTAGGAGAAAGGGAGGTAAACCAGGCGGCCTTGGAGGAGTTCGAAATTACGAGAGAGGAGGTCAAGAGACACCTGCTGGATCTGGATGTTAGAAAGGCGGTTGGTCCAGATGGGATCTCACCATGGGTACTGAAAGAGTGTGCAGAGGCACTTTGCTTGCCACTCTCCATAGTGTATAGTAAATCACTAGAGACGGGAGACCTACCAGAAATATGGAAGACGGCGAATGTGGTCCCAATATACAAAAAGGGCGACAGACAAGAGGCACTGAACTACAGGCCAGTGTCCTTGACTTGTATACCATGCAAGGTGATGGAGAAGATCGTGAGAAAAAACCTGGTAACACATCTGGAGAGAAGGGACTTCGTGACAAATCGCCAACATGGATTCAGGGAGGGTAAATCTTGCCTTACAGGCTTGATAGAATTCTACGATCAGGTGACACAGATTAAGCAAGAAAGAGAGGGCTGGGCGGACTGCATTTTCTTGGATTGTCGGAAAGCCTTTGACACAGTACCGCATAAGAGGCTGGTACATAAGCTGGAGAGACAGGCAGGTGTAGCTGGTAAGGTGCTCCAGTGGATAAGGGAGTATCTAAGCAATAGGAAGCAGAGAGTTACGGTGAGGGGTGAGACCTCCGATTGGCGTGAAGTCACCAGTGGAGTCCCACAGGGCTCTGTACTCGGTCCTATCTTGTTTCTGATATATGTAAATGATCTCCCGGAGGGTATCGATTCATTTCTCTCAATGTTTGCGGACGATGCTAAAATTATGAGAAGGATTAAAACAGAAGAGGACTGTTTGAGGCTTCAAGAAGACCTAGACAAGCTGAAGGAATGGTCGAACAAATGGTTGTTAGAGTTTAACCCAACCAAATGTAATGTAATGAAGATAGGTGTAGGGAGCAGGAGGCCAGATACAAGGTATCATCTGGGAGAGGAAATTCTTCAGGAGTCAGAGAAGGAAAAAGACTTGGGGGTTGATATCACGCCAGACCTGTCTCCTGCAGCACATATCAAGCGGATAACATCAGCGGCATATGCCAGGCTGGCCAACATACGAACGGCATTCAGAAACTTGTGTAAAGAATCATTCAGAACTTTGTATACCACATATGTCAGGCCAATCCTGGAGTATGCAGCCCCAGCATGGAGTCCATATCTAGTCAAGGATAAGACTAAACTGGAAAAGGTTCAAAGGTTTGCCACCAGACTAGTACCCGAGCTGAGAGGTATGAGCTACGAGGAGAGACTACGGGAATTAAACCTCACTTCGCTGGAAGACAGAAGAGTTAGGGGGGACATGATCACCACATTCAAGATTCTGAAGGGGATTGATAGGGTAGATAAAGACAGTCTATTTAACACAAGGGGAACACGCACAAGGGGACACAGGTGGAAACTGAGTGCCCAAATGAGCCACAGAGATATTAGAAAGAACTTTTTTAGTGTCAGAGTGGTTGACAAATGGAATGCATTAGGGGGTGATGTGGTGGAGGCTCACTCCATACACAGTTTCAAGTGTAGATATGACAGAGCCCGATAGGCTCAGGAATCTGTACACCTGTTGATTGACGGTTGAGAGGCGGGACCAAAGAGCCAGAGCTCAACCCCCGCAAACACAACAACTAGGTGAGTACACACACACACACACACACACACACACACACACACACACACACACACACACACACACACACACACACACACACACACACACACACACACACACACACACACACACACACACACACACACACACACACACACACACACACACACATTTGCCATGGAAGTGGCTTCCTCTCAGGAAGCAGCTAGATGTACTAGCCGGCTGATAGAGAGAAATAGAGCAGTAGTAGTAGCAGGCATTGAAGAACAAACAGGGACCAGACCAAAGGAGCGGAGAGACAAGGACAAAAACATGATTAAAGAGATCCTTAAAGAGGTAAGGATGGAGGGAGCTGAGCGAAATGTTGAAAAGGTTTTCAGGCTTGGAAAGTACAACAAGGACAGAGACCGAATGATAAAGGTGGTTTTCATGAGCGAAATCGCGAAAGAGGAACTGCTAGCAAGGAAGTGTTGTCTAAAAGGTGTAGAGAAGTTCAAGAAAATATTCCTGCAGAGGGATATGACAAGGGAAGAGAGAATACGGACAGCAGACGCGAGGAAGGAGCGCAGGGAGAGAGAAGGAAATCAGAGTACCACAACCCAGAACCCTACAATCCCAGAGGGAAGTGGAGAACCCTCCTCAAACAGTGCAACAGCCACAGGGATTGGGGCACCACCCCCAAATTCTACCCAACAGACACCCAACCTGCCCCATCCCCTGTCAGCCCCCCACTAAGTACCCACCTAGGGCACCCTCCCCCCACCCACCCCCCTCCCCCCACTCACCCCCCTTCTTCCCCTCACCCCTCTCCCCAGGACCTCCCTTCCCCCCCCTCCCCCATGCCCTCCCTTCTCCCACATGCCTTCCCGTCTCTCCCACCCCCATGCCCTCCCTTCTCCCCCTCCCCCCTAAGCCCCCCACTCTCCCCCACCCCACCTAAGTCTTCCCCTCTCCCCCACTCCCCTAAACCCTCCCCTCTTCCTCACCCACCTCAGCCCTCCCTTTTCCCCCACGCCCCCCAAGCCCTCCACCCTTTTCTCTCCCCCCAAGCCCCCCCATCTCCCCTATCCCCCACAGCCTCTCCTCCCCCCATGCTTCCCCAACCCTCCCTTTCTTACCCACCCCCTGTACCCTCCCCCTCTTATCCACCCCCTGTACCCTCCCCCTCTTATCCACCCCCTGTACCCTCCCCCTCTCCCCCACCACCCCAAGCCCTCCCTCCTCCACCAATCCCCCCGTGCCAGGTCCCCCCAGCTCCCACTCACCCCAGATCCCAAAGGTCCCCCCCAGAAAAGAAGCAGAAGAGAGTCAGTTTCAGGGTGATGTACTCGAACATAGATGGGATCACAAGCAAGACAAGTGAACTAAGGGAAAGAGCACAAGAAGTTAACCCAGATGTAATCGGACTCACTGAAACAAAACTCTCTGGAATCATAACGAATGCCGTGTTACCCCAGGAGTATACAGTAATAAGGAAAGAGAGGGAAGGTAGAGGAGGAGGCGGAGTGGCCCTACTCATGAGAAGGGAATGGAGTTTTAAGGAGATGGCCATCCCGGGCTGTGAGGAGTTCAGAGACTACATAGCAGGCACCATAACAATGGGAGGACCAAGAATAGTAGTAGCAGTAATATACAACCCTCCACCAAATGACAGGAGACCCAGTCAAGAGTATGAAAACAACAACAAGGCAGTTAACACTATAATTGAGAGGGCAGCCTCTGCTGCCTGTAGAAATAGATCCCACCTGCTCATCATGGGCGACTTCAATCACGGAAAGATTGACTGGGAGAACAAGGAACCGCATGGAGGCGAGGATACGTGGAGAGCCAAACTATTGGAGGTGGTGACAAGCAACTTTTTAACGCAGCATGTCGGAGAACCCACAAGGATGAGAGGCAATGACGAACCAGCGAGACTCGACCTAGTCTTCACTCTGAACGACTCCGACATAAGAGAAATCGGTTTTGAGGACCCAGTAGGAATGAGCGACCACAGTGTACTGGTGTTTGAGTACTTGATTGAAGAAGGGTTATTGAACTCGAGGAGGGATACCGAAACCAAAAGGTTAGCATACCGAAAGGGAAACTATGAGGGGATAAGAAAATTCCTAACAGATATAGCATGGGAAACAGAGCTCAGGGGAAAGACGGCCCAAGATATGATGGATTACATCACGCAGAAGTGCAAGGACGCAGCAAACAAGTTTGTCCCAGTCCAAAAGGAAAACAGAGAAATGAAGATGAGAAACCCATGGTTTAATCAAAGATGTAGGCTAGCTAAGCAGCAAAGTAAAAGGGCATGGAGAAACTATAGGAATAACAGGACACTGGAGAGCAGAGAAAGATACCAGAATGCCAGGAATGAATATGTCAGGATGAGAAGAGAGGCAGAAAGACAATACGAAAATGACATCGCAAGCAAGGCAAAGACTCAGCCTAAATTGTTGCATAGCCACATTAGGAGAAAAACAACAGTAAAGGAACAGGTTATGAGATTAAGGATAGGGGCGGAAGGATTCACTACAAATGACAAGGAAGTGTGTGAGGAATTGAATAAGAAATTCCAGGAGGTCTTCACCTTAGAACAAGGAGAAATTCCAGAGGTAAGTGAGGGAATAGCTAACCAGGAACCACTGGAAGAGTTTGAGATTACCAGTGGGGAAGTAAGGAAGTGTTTACTAGAGTTGGACGTGACGAAGGCTATAGGCCCAGATGGAATCTCCCCTTGGGTTCTAAAGGAAGGAGCAAGAGAACTGAGCCTACCACTCTCCATAGTGTATAACAAATCACTGGCAACAGGGGAACTGCCAGATATTTGGAAAGCAGCTAACGTAGTCCCGATATACAAGAAAGGGGATAGACAGGAGGCACTGAACTACAGGCCAGTGTCCCTAACCTGCATACCATGCAAGCTGATGGAGAAGATTGTGCGAAAAAAACTAGTGGAGCATCTGGAGCGAAGGAACTTTGTAACACAGCATCAACATGGGTTCAGGGATGGCAGGTCCTGCCTCACAGGGTTACTTGAATTCTACGACCAGGCAACAAAAATAAGGCAAGAAAGAGAAGGGTGGGCAGACTGCATATTTTTGGATTGTCAGAAAGCCTTTGATACAGTGCCACACAAGAGGCTAGTGCGAAAGTTGGAGATGCAGGCTGGAGTGAGAGGGAAGGTACTCCGGTGGATAGAGGAATACCTAAGCAACAGGAGACAACGAGTCTGTGTGAGGGGTGAGGTCTCAGATTGGCGAGACGTCACAAGTGGAGTCCCGCAGGGGTCAGTCCTTGGACCTATACTGTTTCTGGTATATGTAAATGATCTCCCAGAGGGTATAGATTCGTTCCTCTCAATGTTTGCCGACGATGCAAAAATTATGAGGAGGATTGAAACAGAGGATGATAGTAGGAGGCTACAAGATGACCTGGATAGACTGAGTGAATGGTCCAACAAATGGCTGTTGAAGTTCAACCCGAGTAAATGCAAAGTAATGAAACTAGGCAGTGGAAACAGGAGGCCAGGCACAGGATACAGAATAGGAGATGAAGTACTTAATGAAACAGACAGAGAGAAAGATCTAGGAGTTGATATCACACCAAACCTGTCTCCTGAAGCCCACATAAAGAGAATAACGTCTGCGGCATATGCGAGGCTGGCTAACATCAGAACGGCGTTCAGGAACCTGTGTAAGGAATCATTCAGAATCTTGTACACCACATATGTAAGACCAATCCTGGAGTATGCGGCCCCAGCATGGAGCCCGTACCTTGTCAAGCACAAGACGAAGCTGGAAAAAGTCCAAAGGTATGCTACTAGACTAGTCCCAGAACTAAGAGGCATGAGTTATGAGGAAAGGCTACGGGAAATGCACCTCACGACACTGGAAGACAGAAGAGTAAGGGGGGACATGATCACAACCTACAAAATCCTCAGGGGAATCGACCGGGTAAACAAGGATGAACTTTTCAACACTGGTGGGACGCGAACAAGGGGACACAGGTGGAAGCTGAGTACCCAAATGAGCCACAGAGACGTTAGAAAGAACTTTTTCAGTGTCAGAGTAGTTAGCAAATGGAATGCATTAGGAAGTGATGTGGTGGAGGCTGACTCCATTCACAGTTTCAAATGTAGATATGATAGAGCCCAATAGGCTCAGGAATCTGTACACCAGTTGATTGACGGTTGAGAGGCGGGACCAAAGAGCCAGAGCTCAACCCCCGCAAGCACAATTAGGTGAGTACAATTAGGTGAGTACACACACACACACACACACACACACACACACACACACACACACACACACACACACACACACACACACACACACACACACACACACACACACACACACACACACACACACACACACACACACACACACACACACACACACACACACACACACACACACACACACACAAAGAAGCAAGGCAAAGACTCAGCCTAAATTGTTGCATAGCCACATTAGAAGAAAAACAACAGTAAAGGAACAGGTTATGAGATTAAGGATAGGGGCGGAAGGATTCACTACAAATGACAAGGAAGTGTGTGAGGAATTGAATAAGAAATTCCAGGAGGTCTTCACCTTAGAACAAGGAGAAATTCCAGAGGTAAGTGAGGGAATAGCTAACCAGGAACCACTGGAAGAGTTTGAGATTACCAGTGGGGAAGTAAGGAAGTGTTTACTAGAGTTGGACGTGACGAAGGCTATAGGCCCAGATGGAATCTCCCCTTGGGTTCTAAAGGAAGGAGCAAGAGAACTGAGCCTACCACTCTCCATAGTGTATAACAAATCACTGGCAACAGGGGAACTGCCAGATACTTGGAAAGCAGCTAACGTAGTCCCGATATACAAGAAAGGGGATAGACAGGAGGCACTGAACTACAGGCCAGTGTCCCTAACCTGCATACCATGCAAGCTGATGGAGAAGATTGTGCGAAAAAAACTAGTGGAGCATCTGGAGCGAAGGAACTTTGTAACACAGCATCAACATGGGTTCAGGGATGGCAGGTCCTGCCTCACAGGGTTACTTGAATTCTACGACCAGGCAACAAAAATAAGGCAAGAAAGAGAAGGGTGGGCAGACTGCATATTTTTGGATTGTCAGAAAGCCTTTGATACAGTGCCACACAAGAGGCTAGTGCGAAAGTTGGAGATGCAGGCTGGAGTGAGAGGGAAGGTACTCCGGTGGATAGAGGAATACCTAAGCAACAGGAGACAACGAGTCTGTGTGAGGGGTGAGGTCTCAGATTGGCGAGACGTCACAAGTGGAGTCCCGCAGGGGTCAGTCCTTGGACCTATACTGTTTCTGGTATATGTAAATGATCTCCCAGAGGGTATAGATTCGTTCCTCTCAATGTTTGCCGACGATGCAAAAATTATGAGGAGGATTGAAACAGAGGATGATAGTAGGAGGCTACAAGATGACCTGGATAGACTGAGTGAATGGTCCAACAAATGGCTGTTGAAGTTCAACCCGAGTAAATGCAAAGTAATGAAACTAGGCAGTGGAAACAGGAGGCCAGGCACAGGATACAGAATAGGAGATGAAGTACTTAATGAAACAGACAGAGAGAAAGATCTAGGAGTTGATATCACACCAAACCTGTCTCCTGAAGCCCACATAAAGAGAATAACGTCTGCGGCATATGCGAGGCTGGCTAACATCAGAACGGCGTTCAGGAACCTGTGTAAGGAATCATTCAGAATCTTGTACACCACATATGTAAGACCAATCCTGGAGTATGCGGCCCCAGCATGGAGCCCGTACCTTGTCAAGCACAAGACGAAGCTGGAAAAAGTCCAAAGGTATGCTACTAGACTAGTCCCAGAACTAAGAGGCATGAGTTATGAGGAAAGGCTGCGGGAAATGCACCTCACGACACTGGAAGACAGAAGAGTAAGGGGGGACATGATCACAACCTACAAAATCCTCAGGGGAATCGACCGGGTAAACAAGGACGAACTTTTCAACACTGGTGGGACGCGAACAAGGGGACACAGGTGGAAGCTGAGTACCCAAATGAGCCACAGAGACGTTAGAAAGAACTTTTTCAGTGTCAGTGTAGTTAGCAAATGGAATGCATTAGGAAGTGATGTGGTGGAGGCTGACTCCATTCACAGTTTCAAATGTAGATATGATAGAGCCCAATAGGCTCAGGAATCTGTACACCAGTTGATTGACGGTTGAGAGGCGGGACCAAAGAGCCAGAGCTCAACCCCCGCAAGCACAATTAGGTGAGCACACACACACACACACACACACACACACACACACACACACACACACACACACACACACACACACACACACACACACACACACACACACACACACACACACACACACACAGAAACAGACAGAGAGAAAGATCTAGGAGTTGATATCACACCAAACCTGTCTCCTGAAGCCCACATAAAGAGAATAACGTCTGCGGCATATGCGAGGCTGGCTAACATCAGAACGGCGTTCAGGAACCTGTGTAAGGAATCATTCAGAATCTTGTACACCACATATGTAAGACCAATCCTGGAGTATGCGGCCCCAGCATGGAGCCCGTACCTTGTCAAGCACAAGACGAAGCTGGAAAAAGTCCAAAGGTATGCTACTAGACTAGTCCCAGAACTAAGAGGCATGAGTTATGAGGAAAGGCTGCGGGAAATGCACCTCACGACACTGGAAGACAGAAGAGTAAGGGGAGACATGATCACAACCTACAAAATCCTCAGGGGAATCGACCGGGTAAACAAGGACGAACTTTTCAACACTGGTGGGACGCGAACAAGGGGACACAGGTGGAAGCTGAGTACCCAAATGAGCCACAGAGACGTTAGAAAGAACTTTTTCAGTGTCAGGGTAGTTAGCAAATGGAATGCATTAGGAAGTGATGTGGTGGAGGCTGACTCCATTCACAGTTTCAAATGTAGATATGATAGAGCCCAATAGGCTCAGGAATCTGTACACCAGTTGATTGACGGTTGAGAGGCGGGACCAAAGAGCCAGAGCTCAACCCCCGCAAGCACAATTAGGTGAGTACAATTAGGTGAGTACACACACACACACACACACACACACACACACACACACACACACACACACACACACACACACACACACACACACACACACACACACACACACACACACACACACACACACACACACACACACACACACACACACACACACACACACACACACACACACACACACACACACACACACACACACACACACACACACACACACACACACACACACACACACACACACACACACACACACACACACACACACACACACACACACACACACACACACACACACACACACACACACACACACACACACACACACACACACACACACACACACACACACACACACACACACACACACACACACACACACACACACACACACACACACACACACACACACACACACACACACACACACACACACACACACACACACACACACACACACACACACACACACACACACACACACACACACACACACACACACACACACACACACACACACACACACACACACACACACACACACACACACACACACACACACACACACACACACACACACACACACACACACACACACACACACACACACACACACACACACACACACACACACACACACACACACACACACACACACACACACACACACACACACACACACACACACACACACACACACACACACACACACACACACACACACACACACACACACACACACACACACACACACACACACACACACACACACACACACACACACACACACACACACACACACACACACACACACACACACACACACAATATGTTTCGAGAAGCAACAAAAGAATCCATGGTATAATAGGGCATGTATGGAAGCGAAGAAACTGAACAAGAAGGCGTGGAGGAACTTCCGGAATAACAGAACACCAGAAAGCAGGGAGAGATACCAGAGAACCAGGAATGAGTACGTCAGGGTGAGAAGAGAAGCAGAGAAAATTTTTGAAAATGATATAGCAAACAAAGCCAAGACCGAACCAAAGCTACTCCACAGTCACATCAGAAGGAAAACAACAGTGAAAGAACAGGTATTGAAACTTAGAACAGGCGAGGACAGGTATACAGAGAATGACAGAGAGGTGTGTGAGGAACTCAACAAGAGGTTCCAGGAGGTCTTCACAATAGAACAGGGTGAGGTCACTGTGCTAGGAGAAAGGGAGGTAAACCAGGCGGCCTTGGAGGAGTTCGAAATTACGAGAGAGGAGGTCAAGAGACACCTGCTGGATCTGGATGTTAGAAAGGCGGTTGGTCCAGATGGGATCTCACCATGGGTACTGAAAGAGTGTGCAGAGGCACTTTGCTTGCCACTCTCCATAGTGTATAGTAAATCACTAGAGACGGGAGACCTACCAGAAATATGGAAGACGGCGAATGTGGTCCCAATATACAAAAAGGGCGACAGACAAGAGGCACTGAACTACAGGCCAGTGTCCTTGACTTGTATACCATGCAAGGTGATGGAGAAGATCGTGAGAAAAAACCTGGTAACACATCTGGAGAGAAGGGACTTCGTGACAAATCGCCAACATGGATTCAGGGAGGGTAAATCTTGCCTTACAGGCTTGATAGAATTCTACGATCAGGTGACACAGATTAAGCAAGAAAGAGAGGGCTGGGCGGACTGCATTTTCTTGGATTGTCGGAAAGCCTTTGACACAGTACCGCATAAGAGGCTGGTACATAAGCTGGAGAGACAGGCAGGTGTAGCTGGTAAGGTGCTCCAGTGGATAAGGGAGTATCTAAGCAATAGGAAGCAGAGAGTTACGGTGAGGGGTGAGACCTCCGATTGGCGTGAAGTCACCAGTGGAGTCCCACAGGGCTCTGTACTCGGTCCTATCTTGTTTCTGATATATGTAAATGATCTCCCGGAGGGTATCGATTCATTTCTCTCAATGTTTGCGGACGATGCTAAAATTATGAGAAGGATTAAAACAGAAGAGGACTGTTTGAGGCTTCAAGAAGACCTAGACAAGCTGAAGGAATGGTCGAACAAATGGTTGTTAGAGTTTAACCCAACCAAATGTAATGTAATGAAGATAGGTGTAGGGAGCAGGAGGCCAGATACAAGGTATCATCTGGGAGAGGAAATTCTTCAGGAGTCAGAGAAGGAAAAAGACTTGGGGGTTGATATCACGCCAGACCTGTCTCCTGCAGCACATATCAAGCGGATAACATCAGCGGCATATGCCAGGCTGGCCAACATACGAACGGCATTCAGAAACTTGTGTAAAGAATCATTCAGAACTTTGTATACCACATATGTCAGGCCAATCCTGGAGTATGCAGCCCCAGCATGGAGTCCATATCTAGTCAAGGATAAGACTAAACTGGAAAAGGTTCAAAGGTTTGCCACCAGACTAGTACCCGAGCTGAGAGGTATGAGCTACGAGGAGAGACTACGGGAATTAAACCTCACTTCGCTGGAAGACAGAAGAGTTAGGGGGGACATGATCACCACATTCAAGATTCTGAAGGGGATTGATAGGGTAGATAAAGACAGTCTATTTAACACAAGGGGAACACGCACAAGGGGACACAGGTGGAAACTGAGTGCCCAAATGAGCCACAGAGATATTAGAAAGAACTTTTTTAGTGTCAGAGTGGTTGACAAATGGAATGCATTAGGGGGTGATGTGGTGGAGGCTCACTCCATACACAGTTTCAAGTGTAGATATGACAGAGCCCGATAGGCTCAGGAATCTGTACACCTGTTGATTGACGGTTGAGAGGCGGGACCAAAGAGCCAGAGCTCAACCCCCGCAAACACAACAACTAGGTGAGTACACACACACACACACACACACACACACACACACACACACACACACACACACACACACACACACACACACACACACACACACACACACACACACACACACACACACACACACACACACACACACACACACACACACACACACACACACACACACACACATTTGCCATGGAAGTGGCTTCCTCTCAGGAAGCAGCTAGATGTACTAGCCGGCTGATAGAGAGAAATAGAGCAGTAGTAGTAGCAGGCATTGAAGAACAAACAGGGACCAGACCAAAGGAGCGGAGAGACAAGGACAAAAACATGATTAAAGAGATCCTTAAAGAGGTAAGGATGGAGGGAGCTGAGCGAAATGTTGAAAAGGTTTTCAGGCTTGGAAAGTACAACAAGGACAGAGACCGAATGATAAAGGTGGTTTTCATGAGCGAAATCGCGAAAGAGGAACTGCTAGCAAGGAAGTGTTGTCTAAAAGGTGTAGAGAAGTTCAAGAAAATATTCCTGCAGAGGGATATGACAAGGGAAGAGAGAATATGGACAGCAGACGCGAGGAAGGAGCGCAGGGAGAGAGAAGGAAATCAGAGTACCACAACCCAGAACCCTACAATCCCAGAGGGAAGTGGAGAACCCTCCTCAAACAGTGCAACAGCCACAGGGATTGGGGCACCACCCCCAAATTCTACCCAACAGACACCCAACCTGCCCCATCCCCTGTCAGCCCCCCACTAAGTACCCACCTAGGGCACCCTCCCCCCACCCACCCCCCTCCCCCCACTCACCCCCCTTCTTCCCCTCACCCCTCTCCCCAGGACCTCCCTTCCCCCCCATCCCCCATGCCCTCCCTTCTCCCACATGCCTTCCCGTCTCTCCCACCCCCATGCCCTCCCTTCTCCCCCTCCCCCCTAAGCCCCCCACTCTCCCCCACCCCACCTAAGTCTTCCCCTCTCCCCCACTCCCCTAAACCCTCCCCTCTTCCTCACCCACCTCAGCCCTCCCTTTTCCCCCACGCCCCCCAAGCCCTCCACCCTTTTCTCTCCCCCCAAGCCCCCCCATCTCCCCTATCCCCCACAGCCTCTCCTCCCCCCATGCTTCCCCAACCCTCCCTTTCTTACCCACCCCCTGTACCCTCCCCCTCTTATCCACCCCCTGTACCCTCCCCCTCTTATCCACCCCCTGTACCCTCCCCCTCTCCCCCACCACCCCAAGCCCTCCCTCCTCCACCAATCCCCCCGTGCCAGGTCCCCCCAGCTCCCACTCACCCCAGATCCCAAAGGTCCCCCCCAGAAAAGAAGCAGAAGAGAGTCAGTTTCAGGGTGATGTACTCGAACATAGATGGGATCACAAGCAAGACAAGTGAACTAAGGGAAAGAGCACAAGAAGTTAACCCAGATGTAATCGGACTCACTGAAACAAAACTCTCTGGAATCATAACGAATGCCGTGTTTCCCCAGGAGTATACAGTAATAAGGAAAGAGAGGGAAGGTAGAGGAGGAGGCGGAGTGGCCCTACTCATGAGAAGGGAATGGAGTTTTAAGGAGATGGCCATCCCGGGCTGTGAGGAGTTCAGAGACTACATAGCAGGCACCATAACAATGGGAGGACCAAGAATAGTAGTAGCAGTAATATACAACCCTCCACCAAATGACAGGAGACCCAGTCAAGAGTATGAAAACAACAACAAGGCAGTTAACACTATAATTGAGAGGGCAGCCTCTGCTGCCTGTAGAAATAGATCCCACCTGCTCATCATGGGCGACTTCAATCACGGAAAGATTGACTGGGAGAACAAGGAACCGCATGGAGGCGAGGATACGTGGAGAGCCAAACTATTGGAGGTGGTGACAAGCAACTTTTTAACGCAGCATGTCGGAGAACCCACAAGGATGAGAGGCAATGACGAACCAGCGAGACTCGACCTAGTCTTCACTCTGAACGACTCCGACATAAGAGAAATCGGTTTTGAGGACCCAGTAGGAATGAGCGACCACAGTGTACTGGTGTTTGAGTACTTGATTGAAGAAGGGTTATTGAACTCGAGGAGGGATACCGAAACCAAAAGGTTAGCATACCGAAAGGGAAACTATGAGGGGATAAGAAAATTCCTAACAGATATAGCATGGGAAACAGAGCTCAGGGGAAAGACGGCCCAAGATATGATGGATTACATCACGCAGAAGTGCAAGGACGCAGCAAACAAGTTTGTCCCAGTCCAAAAGGAAAACAGAGAAATGAAGATGAGAAACCCATGGTTTAATCAAAGATGTAGGCTAGCTAAGCAGCAAAGTAAAAGGGCATGGAGAAACTATAGGAATAACAGGACACTGGAGAGCAGAGAAAGATACCAGAATGCCAGGAATGAATATGTCAGGATGAGAAGAGAGGCAGAAAGACAATACGAAAATGACATCGCAAGCAAGGCAAAGACTCAGCCTAAATTGTTGCATAGCCACATTAGGAGAAAAACAACAGTAAAGGAACAGGTTATGAGATTAAGGATAGGGGCGGAAGGATTCACTACAAATGACAAGGAAGTGTGTGAGGAATTGAATAAGAAATTCCAGGAGGTCTTCACCTTAGAACAAGGAGAAATTCCAGAGGTAAGTGAGGGAATAGCTAACCAGGAACCACTGGAAGAGTTTGAGATTACCAGTGGGGAAGTAAGGAAGTGTTTACTAGAGTTGGACGTGACGAAGGCTATAGGCCCAGATGGAATCTCCCCTTGGGTTCTAAAGGAAGGAGCAAGAGAACTGAGCCTACCACTCTCCATAGTGTATAACAAATCACTGGCAACAGGGGAACTGCCAGATACTTGGAAAGCAGCTAACGTAGTCCCGATATACAAGAAAGGGGATAGACAGGAGGCACTGAACTACAGGCCAGTGTCCCTAACCTGCATACCATGCAAGCTGATGGAGAAGATTGTGCGAAAAAAACTAGTGGAGCATCTGGAGCGAAGGAACTTTGTAACACAGCATCAACATGGGTTCAGGGATGGCAGGTCCTGCCTCACAGGGTTACTTGAATTCTACGACCAGGCAACAAAAATAAGGCAAGAAAGAGAAGGGTGGGCAGACTGCATATTTTTGGATTGTCAGAAAGCCTTTGATACAGTGCCACACAAGAGGCTAGTGCGAAAGTTGGAGATGCAGGCTGGAGTGAGAGGGAAGGTACTCCGGTGGATAGAGGAATACCTAAGCAACAGGAGACAACGAGTCTGTGTGAGGGGTGAGGTCTCAGATTGGCGAGACGTCACAAGTGGAGTCCCGCAGGGGTCAGTCCTTGGACCTATACTGTTTCTGGTATATGTAAATGATCTCCCAGAGGGTATAGATTCGTTCCTCTCAATGTTTGCCGACGATGCAAAAATTATGAGGAGGATTGAAACAGAGGATGATAGTAGGAGGCTACAAGATGACCTGGATAGACTGAGTGAATGGTCCAACAAATGGCTGTTGAAGTTCAACCCGAGTAAATGCAAAGTAATGAAACTAGGCAGTGGAAACAGGAGGCCAGGCACAGGATACAGAATAGGAGATGAAGTACTTAATGAAACAGACAGAGAGAAAGATCTAGGAGTTGATATCACACCAAACCTGTCTCCTGAAGCCCACATAAAGAGAATAACGTCTGCGGCATATGCGAGGCTGGCTAACATCAGAACGGCGTTCAGGAACCTGTGTAAGGAATCATTCAGAATCTTGTACACCACATATGTAAGACCAATCCTGGAGTATGCGGCCCCAGCATGGAGCCCGTACCTTGTCAAGCACAAGACGAAGCTGGAAAAAGTCCAAAGGTATGCTACTAGACTAGTCCCAGAACTAAGAGGCATGAGTTATGAGGAAAGGCTGCGGGAAATGCACCTCACGACACTGGAAGACAGAAGAGTAAGGGGGGACATGATCACAACCTACAAAATCCTCAGGGGAATCGACCGGGTAAACAAGGACGAACTTTTCAACACTGGTGGGACGCGAACAAGGGGACACAGGTGGAAGCTGAGTACCCAAATGAGCCACAGAGACGTTAGAAAGAACTTTTTCAGTGTCAGTGTAGTTAGCAAATGGAATGCATTAGGAAGTGATGTGGTGGAGGCTGACTCCATTCACAGTTTCAAATGTAGATATGATAGAGCCCAATAGGCTCAGGAATCTGTACACCAGTTGATTGACGGTTGAGAGGCGGGACCAAAGAGCCAGAGCTCAACCCCCGCAAGCACAATTAGGTGAGCACACACACACACACACACACACACACACACACACACACACACACACACACACACACACACACACACACACACACACACACACACACACACACACACACACACACACAGAAACAGACAGAGAGAAAGATCTAGGAGTTGATATCACACCAAACCTGTCTCCTGAAGCCCACATAAAGAGAATAACGTCTGCGGCATATGCGAGGCTGGCTAACATCAGAACGGCGTTCAGGAACCTGTGTAAGGAATCATTCAGAATCTTGTACACCACATATGTAAGACCAATCCTGGAGTATGCGGCCCCAGCATGGAGCCCGTACCTTGTCAAGCACAAGACGAAGCTGGAAAAAGTCCAAAGGTATGCTACTAGACTAGTCCCAGAACTAAGAGGCATGAGTTATGAGGAAAGGCTGCGGGAAATGCACCTCACGACACTGGAAGACAGAAGAGTAAGGGGAGACATGATCACAACCTACAAAATCCTCAGGGGAATCGACCGGGTAAACAAGGACGAACTTTTCAACACTGGTGGGACGCGAACAAGGGGACACAGGTGGAAGCTGAGTACCCAAATGAGCCACAGAGACGTTAGAAAGAACTTTTTCAGTGTCAGGGTAGTTAGCAAATGGAATGCATTAGGAAGTGATGTGGTGGAGGCTGACTCCATTCACAGTTTCAAATGTAGATATGATAGAGCCCAATAGGCTCAGGAATCTGTACACCAGTTGATTGACGGTTGAGAGGCGGGACCAAAGAGCCAGAGCTCAACCCCCGCAAGCACAATTAGGTGAGTACAATTAGGTGAGTACACACACACACACACACACACACACACACACACACACACACACACACACACACACACACACACACACACACACACACACACACACACACACACACACACACACACACACACACACACACACACACACACACACACACACACACACACACACACACACACACACACACACACACACACACACACACACACACACACACACACACACACACACACACACACACACACACACACACACACACACACACACACACACACACACACACACACACACACACACACACACACACACACACACACACACACACACACACACACACACACACACACACACACACACACACACACACACACACACACACACACACACACACACACACACACACACACACACACACACACACACACACACACACACACACACACACACACACACACACACACACACACACACACACACACACACACACACACACACACACACACACACACACACACACACACACACACACACACACACACACACACACACACACACACACACACACACACACACACACACACACACACACACACACACACACACACACACACACACACACACACACACACACACACACACACACACACACACACACACACACACACACACACACACACACACACACACACACACACACACACACACACACACACACACACACACACACACACACACACACACACACACACACACACACACACACACACACACACACACACACACACACACACACACACACACACACACACACACACACACACACACACACACACACACACACACACACACACACACACACACACACACACACACACACACACACACACACACACACACACACACACACACACACACACACACACACACACACACACACACACACACACACACACACACACACACACACACACACACACACACACACACACACACACACACACACACACACACACACACACACACACACACACACACACACACACACACACACACACACACACACACACACACACACACACACACACACACACACACACACACACACACACACACACACACACACACACACACACACACACACACACACACACACACACACACACACACACACACACACACACACACACACACACACACACACACACACACACACACACACACACACACAATATGTTTCGAGAAGCAACAAAAGAATCCATGGTATAATAGGGCATGTATGGAAGCGAAGAAACTGAACAAGAAGGCGTTGAGGAACTTCCGGAATAACAGAACACCAGAAAGCAGGGAGAGATACCAGAGAACCAGGAATGAGTACGTCAGGGTGAGAAGAGAAGCAGAGAAAATTTTTGAAAATGATATAGCAAACAAAGCCAAGACCGAACCAAAGCTACTCCACAGTCACATCAGAAGGAAAACAACAGTGAAAGAACAGGTATTGAAACTTAGAACAGGCGAGGACAGGTATACAGAGAATGACAGAGAGGTGTGTGAGGAACTCAACAAGAGGTTCCAGGAGGTCTTCACAATAGAACAGGGTGAGGTCACTGTGCTAGGAGAAAGGGAGGTAAACCAGGCGGCCTTGGAGGAGTTCGAAATTACGAGAGAGGAGGTCAAGAGACACCTGCTGGATCTGGATGTTAGAAAGGCGGTTGGTCCAGATGGGATCTCACCATGGGTACTGAAAGAGTGTGCAGAGGCACTTTGCTTGCCACTCTCCATAGTGTATAGTAAATCACTAGAGACGGGAGACCTACCAGAAATATGGAAGACGGCGAATGTGGTCCCAATATACAAAAAGGGCGACAGACAAGAGGCACTGAACTACAGGCCAGTGTCCTTGACTTGTATACCATGCAAGGTGATGGAGAAGATCGTGAGAAAAAACCTGGTAACACATCTGGAGAGAAGGGACTTCGTGACAAATCGCCAACATGGATTCAGGGAGGGTAAATCTTGCCTTACAGGCTTGATAGAATTCTACGATCAGGTGACACAGATTAAGCAAGAAAGAGAGGGCTGGGCGGACTGCATTTTCTTGGATTGTCGGAAAGCCTTTGACACAGTACCGCATAAGAGGCTGGTACATAAGCTGGAGAGACAGGCAGGTGTAGCTGGTAAGGTGCTCCAGTGGATAAGGGAGTATCTAAGCAATAGGAAGCAGAGAGTTACGGTGAGGGGTGAGACCTCCGATTGGCGTGAAGTCACCAGTGGAGTCCCACAGGGCTCTGTACTCGGTCCTATCTTGTTTCTGATATATGTAAATGATCTCCCGGAGGGTATCGATTCATTTCTCTCAATGTTTGCGGACGATGCTAAAATTATGAGAAGGATTAAAACAGAAGAGGACTGTTTGAGGCTTCAAGAAGACCTAGACAAGCTGAAGGAATGGTCGAACAAATGGTTGTTAGAGTTTAACCCAACCAAATGTAATGTAATGAAGATAGGTGTAGGGAGCAGGAGGCCAGATACAAGGTATCATCTGGGAGAGGAAATTCTTCAGGAGTCAGAGAAGGAAAAAGACTTGGGGGTTGATATCACGCCAGACCTGTCTCCTGCAGCACATATCAAGCGGATAACATCAGCGGCATATGCCAGGCTGGCCAACATACGAACGGCATTCAGAAACTTGTGTAAAGAATCATTCAGAACTTTGTATACCACATATGTCAGGCCAATCCTGGAGTATGCAGCCCCAGCATGGAGTCCATATCTAGTCAAGGATAAGACTAAACTGGAAAAGGTTCAAAGGTTTGCCACCAGACTAGTACCCGAGCTGAGAGGTATGAGCTACGAGGAGAGACTACGGGAATTAAACCTCACTTCGCTGGAAGACAGAAGAGTTAGGGGGGACATGATCACCACATTCAAGATTCTGAAGGGGATTGATAGGGTAGATAAAGACAGTCTATTTAACACAAGGGGAACACGCACAAGGGGACACAGGTGGAAACTGAGTGCCCAAATGAGCCACAGAGATATTAGAAAGAACTTTTTTAGTGTCAGAGTGGTTGACAAATGGAATGCATTAGGGGGTGATGTGGTGGAGGCTCACTCCATACACAGTTTCAAGTGTAGATATGACAGAGCCCGATAGGCTCAGGAATCTGTACACCTGTTGATTGACGGTTGAGAGGCGGGACCAAAGAGCCAGAGCTCAACCCCCGCAAACACAACAACTAGGTGAGTACACACACACACACACACACACACACACACACACACACACACACACACACACACACACACACACACACACACACACACACACACACACACACACACACACACACACACACACACACACACACACACACACACACACACACACACACACACACACACACACACACACACACACACACACACACACACATTTGCCATGGAAGTGGCTTCCTCTCAGGAAGCAGCTAGATGTACTAGCCGGCTGATAGAGAGAAATAGAGCAGTAGTAGTAGCAGGCATTGAAGAACAAACAGGGACCAGACCAAAGGAGCGGAGAGACAAGGACAAAAACATGATTAAAGAGATCCTTAAAGAGGTAAGGATGGAGGGAGCTGAGCGAAATGTTGAAAAGGTTTTCAGGCTTGGAAAGTACAACAAGGACAGAGACCGAATGATAAAGGTGGTTTTCATGAGCGAAATCGCGAAAGAGGAACTGCTAGCAAGGAAGTGTTGTCTAAAAGGTGTAGAGAAGTTCAAGAAAATATTCCTGCAGAGGGATATGACAAGGGAAGAGAGAATACGGACAGCAGACGCGAGGAAGGAGCGCAGGGAGAGAGAAGGAAATCAGAGTACCACAACCCAGAACCCTACAATCCCAGAGGGAAGTGGAGAACCCTCCTCAAACAGTGCAACAGCCACAGGGATTGGGGCACCACCCCCAAATTCTACCCAACAGACACCCAACCTGCCCCATCCCCTGTCAGCCCCCCACTAAGTACCCACCTAGGGCACCCTCCCCCCACCCACCCCCCTCCCCCCACTCACCCCCCTTCTTCCCCTCACCCCTCTCCCCAGGACCTCCCTTCCCCCCCATCCCCCATGCCCTCCCTTCTCCCACATGCCTTCCCGTCTCTCCCACCCCCATGCCCTCCCTTCTCCCCCTCCCCCCTAAGCCCCCCACTCTCCCCCACCCCACCTAAGTCTTCCCCTCTCCCCCACTCCCCTAAACCCTCCCCTCTTCCTCACCCACCTCAGCCCTCCCTTTTCCCCCACGCCCCCCAAGCCCTCCACCCTTTTCTCTCCCCCCAAGCCCCCCCATCTCCCCTATCCCCCACAGCCTCTCCTCCCCCCATGCTTCCCCAACCCTCCCTTTCTTACCCACCCCCTGTACCCTCCCCCTCTTATCCACCCCCTGTACCCTCCCCCTCTTATCCACCCCCTGTACCCTCCCCCTCTCCCCCACCACCCCAAGCCCTCCCTCCTCCACCAATCCCCCCGTGCCAGGTCCCCCCAGCTCCCACTCACCCCAGATCCCAAAGGTCCCCCCCAGAAAAGAAGCAGAAGAGAGTCAGTTTCAGGGTGATGTACTCGAACATAGATGGGATCACAAGCAAGACAAGTGAACTAAGGGAAAGAGCACAAGAAGTTAACCCAGATGTAATCGGACTCACTGAAACAAAACTCTCTGGAATCATAACGAATGCCGTGTTTCCCCAGGAGTATACAGTAATAAGGAAAGAGAGGGAAGGTAGAGGAGGAGGCGGAGTGGCCCTACTCATGAGAAGGGAATGGAGTTTTAAGGAGATGGCCATCCCGGGCTGTGAGGAGTTCAGAGACTACATAGCAGGCACCATAACAATGGGAGGACCAAGAATAGTAGTAGCAGTAATATACAACCCTCCACCAAATGACAGGAGACCCAGTCAAGAGTATGAAAACAACAACAAGGCAGTTAACACTATAATTGAGAGGGCAGCCTCTGCTGCCTGTAGAAATAGATCCCACCTGCTCATCATGGGCGACTTCAATCACGGAAAGATTGACTGGGAGAACAAGGAACCGCATGGAGGCGAGGATACGTGGAGAGCCAAACTATTGGAGGTGGTGACAAGCAACTTTTTAACGCAGCATGTCGGAGAACCCACAAGGATGAGAGGCAATGACGAACCAGCGAGACTCGACCTAGTCTTCACTCTGAACGACTCCGACATAAGAGAAATCGGTTTTGAGGACCCAGTAGGAATGAGCGACCACAGTGTACTGGTGTTTGAGTACTTGATTGAAGAAGGGTTATTGAACTCGAGGAGGGATACCGAAACCAAAAGGTTAGCATACCGAAAGGGAAACTATGAGGGGATAAGAAAATTCCTAACAGATATAGCATGGGAAACAGAGCTCAGGGGAAAGACGGCCCAAGATATGATGGATTACATCACGCAGAAGTGCAAGGACGCAGCAAACAAGTTTGTCCCAGTCCAAAAGGAAAACAGAGAAATGAAGATGAGAAACCCATGGTTTAATCAAAGATGTAGGCTAGCTAAGCAGCAAAGTAAAAGGGCATGGAGAAACTATAGGAATAACAGGACACTGGAGAGCAGAGAAAGATACCAGAATGCCAGGAATGAATATGTCAGGATGAGAAGAGAGGCAGAAAGACAATACGAAAATGACATCGCAAGCAAGGCAAAGACTCAGCCTAAATTGTTGCATAGCCACATTAGGAGAAAAACAACAGTAAAGGAACAGGTTATGAGATTAAGGATAGGGGCGGAAGGATTCACTACAAATGACAAGGAAGTGTGTGAGGAATTGAATAAGAAATTCCAGGAGGTCTTCACCTTAGAACAAGGAGAAATTCCAGAGGTAAGTGAGGGAATAGCTAACCAGGAACCACTGGAAGAGTTTGAGATTACCAGTGGGGAAGTAAGGAAGTGTTTACTAGAGTTGGACGTGACGAAGGCTATAGGCCCAGATGGAATCTCCCCTTGGGTTCTAAAGGAAGGAGCAAGAGAACTGAGCCTACCACTCTCCATAGTGTATAACAAATCACTGGCAACAGGGGAACTGCCAGATATTTGGAAAGCAGCTAACGTAGTCCCGATATACAAGAAAGGGGATAGACAGGAGGCACTGAACTACAGGCCAGTGTCCCTAACCTGCATACCATGCAAGCTGATGGAGAAGATTGTGCGAAAAAAACTAGTGGAGCATCTGGAGCGAAGGAACTTTGTA
>NW_027190348.1:0-42149 GCF_040958095.1 Procambarus clarkii | reverse complement strand
TACTGGAATAGGGTAGTCTGTGCATTAAGCATTTGGCACTGAGTTTTCCCATATAACAGGAATCGATGAAAGAGCATCAGAGGTCCCACACTATCTCATTGCCTGGGAGAGGATTGGAGTTCTGGTTGGTTAAATACCCCAGAATTCCTACCTCTCTTAATGGCTTTGAAGTATGGTGTAGTGGATACAGCATGCAACTGCCACCTTGTTGGCCAGTGTTCGAGTCCCCTGGTGGGTTGAGTGTCTAAAAAGTTATAAACTTCAGCTACTGGAATAGGGTAGTCTGTGCATTAAGCATTTGGCACTGAGTTTTCCCATATAACAGGAATCGATGAAAGAGCATCAGAGGTCCCACACTATCTCATTGCCTGGGAGAGGATTGGAGTTCTGGTTGGTTAAATACCCCAGAATTCCTACCTCTCTTAATGGCTTTGAAGTATGGTGTAGTGGATACAGCATGCAACTGCCACCTTGTTGGCCAGTGTTCGAGTCCCCTGGTGGGTTGAGTGTCTAAAAAGTTATAAACTTCAGCTACTGGAATAGGGTAGTCTGTGCATTAAGCATTTGGCACTGAGTTTTCCCATATAACAGGAATCGATGAAAGAGCATCAGAGGTCCCACACTATCTCATTGCCTGGGAGAGGATTGGAGTTCTGGTTGGTTAAATACCCCAGAATTCCTACCTCTCTTAATGGCTTTGAAGTATGGTGTAGTGGATACAGCATGCAACTGCCACCTTGTTGGCCAGTGTTCGAGTCCCCTGGTGGGTTGAGTGTCTAAAAAGTTATAAACTTCAGCTACTGGAATAGGGTAGTCTGTGCATTAAGCATTTGGCACTGAGTTTTCCCATATAACAGGAATCGATGAAAGAGCATCAGAGGTCCCACACTATCTCATTGCCTGGGAGAGGATTGGAGTTCTGGTTGGTTAAATACCCCAGAATTCCTACCTCTCTTAATGGCTTTGAAGTATGGTGTAGTGGATACAGCATGCAACTGCCACCTTGTTGGCCAGTGTTCGAGTCCCCTGGTGGGTTGAGTGTCTAAAAAGTTATAAACTTCAGCTACTGGAATAGGGTAGTCTGTGCATTAAGCATTTGGCACTGAGTTTTCCCATATAACAGGAATCGATGAAAGAGCATCAGAGGTCCCACACTATCTCATTGCCTGGGAGAGGATTGGAGTTCTGGTTGGTTAAATACCCCAGAATTCCTACCTCTCTTAATGGCTTTGAAGTATGGTGTAGTGGATACAGCATGCAACTGCCACCTTGTTGGCCAGTGTTCGAGTCCCCTGGTGGGTTGAGTGTCTAAAAAGTTATAAACTTCAGCTACTGGAATAGGGTAGTCTGTGCATTAAGCATTTGGCACTGAGTTTTCCCATATAACAGGAATCGATGAAAGAGCATCAGAGGTCCCACACTATCTCATTGCCTGGGAGAGGATTGGAGTTCTGGTTGGTTAAATACCCCAGAATTCCTACCTCTCTTAATGGCTTTGAAGTATGGTGTAGTGGATACAGCATGCAACTGCCACCTTGTTGGCCAGTGTTCGAGTCCCCTGGTGGGTTGAGTGTCTAAAAAGTTATAAACTTCAGCTACTGGAATAGGGTAGTCTGTGCATTAAGCATTTGGCACTGAGTTTTCCCATATAACAGGAATCGATGAAAGAGCATCAGAGGTCCCACACTATCTCATTGCCTGGGAGAGGATTGGAGTTCTGGTTGGTTAAATACCCCAGAATTCCTACCTCTCTTAATGGCTTTGAAGTATGGTGTAGTGGATACAGCATGCAACTGCCACCTTGTTGGCCAGTGTTCGAGTCCCCTGGTGGGTTGAGTGTCTAAAAAGTTATAAACTTCAGCTACTGGAATAGGGTAGTCTGTGCATTAAGCATTTGGCACTGAGTTTTCCCATATAACAGGAATCGATGAAAGAGCATCAGAGGTCCCACACTATCTCATTGCCTGGGAGAGGATTGGAGTTCTGGTTGGTTAAATACCCCAGAATTCCTACCTCTCTTAATGGCTTTGAAGTATGGTGTAGTGGATACAGCATGCAACTGCCACCTTGTTGGCCAGTGTTCGAGTCCCCTGGTGGGTTGAGTGTCTAAAAAGTTATAAACTTCAGCTACTGGAATAGGGTAGTCTGTGCATTAAGCATTTGGCACTGAGTTTTCCCATATAACAGGAATCGATGAAAGAGCATCAGAGGTCCCACACTATCTCATTGCCTGGGAGAGGATTGGAGTTCTGGTTGGTTAAATACCCCAGAATTCCTACCTCTCTTAATGGCTTTGAAGTATGGTGTAGTGGATACAGCATGCAACTGCCACCTTGTTGGCCAGTGTTCGAGTCCCCTGGTGGGTTGAGTGTCTAAAAAGTTATAAACTTCAGCTACTGGAATAGGGTAGTCTGTGCATTAAGCATTTGGCACTGAGTTTTCCCATATAACAGGAATCGATGAAAGAGCATCAGAGGTCCCACACTATCTCATTGCCTGGGAGAGGATTGGAGTTCTGGTTGGTTAAATACCCCAGAATTCCTACCTCTCTTAATGGCTTTGAAGTATGGTGTAGTGGATACAGCATGCAACTGCCACCTTGTTGGCCAGTGTTCGAGTCCCCTGGTGGGTTGAGTGTCTAAAAAGTTATAAACTTCAGCTACTGGAATAGGGTAGTCTGTGCATTAAGCATTTGGCACTGAGTTTTCCCATATAACAGGAATCGATGAAAGAGCATCAGAGGTCCCACACTATCTCATTGCCTGGGAGAGGATTGGAGTTCTGGTTGGTTAAATACCCCAGAATTCCTACCTCTCTTAATGGCTTTGAAGTATGGTGTAGTGGATACAGCATGCAACTGCCACCTTGTTGGCCAGTGTTCGAGTCCCCTGGTGGGTTGAGTGTCTAAAAAGTTATAAACTTCAGCTACTGGAATAGGGTAGTCTGTGCATTAAGCATTTGGCACTGAGTTTTCCCATATAACAGGAATCGATGAAAGAGCATCAGAGGTCCCACACTATCTCATTGCCTGGGAGAGGATTGGAGTTCTGGTTGGTTAAATACCCCAGAATTCCTACCTCTCTTAATGGCTTTGAAGTATGGTGTAGTGGATTACAGCATGCAACTGCCACCTTGTTGGCCAGTGTTCGAGTCCCCTGGTGGGTTGAGTGTCTAAAAAGTTATAAACTTCAGCTACTGGAATAGGGTAGTCTGTGCATTAAGCATTTGGCACTGAGTTTTCCCATATAACAGGAATCGATGAAAGAGCATCAGAGGTCCCACACTATCTCATTGCCTGGGAGAGGATTGGAGTTCTGGTTGGTTAAATACCCCAGAATTCCTACCTCTCTTAATGGCTTTGAAGTATGGTGTAGTGGATACAGCATGCAACTGCCACCTTGTTGGCCAGTGTTCGAGTCCCCTGGTGGGTTGAGTGTCTAAAAAGTTATAAACTTCAGCTACTGGAATAGGGTAGTCTGTGCATTAAGCATTTGGCACTGAGTTTTCCCATATAACAGGAATCGATGAAAGAGCATCAGAGGTCCCACACTATCTCATTGCCTGGGAGAGGATTGGAGTTCTGGTTGGTTAAATACCCCAGAATTCCTACCTCTCTTAATGGCTTTGAAGTATGGTGTAGTGGATACAGCATGCAACTGCCACCTTGTTGGCCAGTGTTCGAGTCCCCTGGTGGGTTGAGTGTCTAAAAAGTTATAAACTTCAGCTACTGGAATAGGGTAGTCTGTGCATTAAGCATTTGGCACTGAGTTTTCCCATATAACAGGAATCGATGAAAGAGCATCAGAGGTCCCACACTATCTCATTGCCTGGGAGAGGATTGGAGTTCTGGTTGGTTAAATACCCCAGAATTCCTACCTCTCTTAATGGCTTTGAAGTATGGTGTAGTGGATACAGCATGCAACTGCCACCTTGTTGGCCAGTGTTCGAGTCCCCTGGTGGGTTGAGTGTCTAAAAAGTTATAAACTTCAGCTACTGGAATAGGGTAGTCTGTGCATTAAGCATTTGGCACTGAGTTTTCCCATATAACAGGAATCGATGAAAGAGCATCAGAGGTCCCACACTATCTCATTGCCTGGGAGAGGATTGGAGTTCTGGTTGGTTAAATACCCCAGAATTCCTACCTCTCTTAATGGCTTTGAAGTATGGTGTAGTGGATACAGCATGCAACTGCCACCTTGTTTGCCAGTGTTCGAGTCCCCTGGTGGGTTGAGTGTCTAAAAAGTTATAAACTTCAGCTACTGGAATAGGGTAGTCTGTGCATTAAGCATTTGGCACTGAGTTTTCCCATATAACAGGAATCGATGAAAGAGCATCAGAGGTCCCACACTATCTCATTGCCTGGGAGAGGATTGGAGTTCTGGTTGGTTAAATACCCCAGAATTCCTACCTCTCTTAATGGCTTTGAAGTATGGTGTAGTGGATACAGCATGCAACTGCCACCTTGTTGGCCAGTGTTCGAGTCCCCTGGTGGGTTGAGTGTCTAAAAAGTTATAAACTTCAGCTACTGGAATAGGGTAGTCTGTGCATTAAGCATTTGGCACTGAGTTTTCCCATATAACAGGAATCGATGAAAGAGCATCAGAGGTCCCACACTATCTCATTGCCTGGGAGAGGATTGGAGTTCTGGTTGGTTAAATACCCCAGAATTCCTACCTCTCTTAATGGCTTTGAAGTATGGTGTAGTGGATACAGCATGCAACTGCCACCTTGTTGGCCAGTGTTCGAGTCCCCTGGTGGGTTGAGTGTCTAAAAAGTTATAAACTTCAGCTACTGGAATAGGGTAGTCTGTGCATTAAGCATTTGGCACTGAGTTTTCCCATATAACAGGAATCGATGAAAGAGCATCAGAGGTCCCACACTATCTCATTGCCTGGGAGAGGATTGGAGTTCTGGTTGGTTAAATACCCCAGAATTCCTACCTCTCTTAATGGCTTTGAAGTATGGTGTAGTGGATACAGCATGCAACTGCCACCTTGTTGGCCAGTGTTCGAGTCCCCTGGTGGGTTGAGTGTCTAAAAAGTTATAAACTTCAGCTACTGGAATAGGGTAGTCTGTGCATTAAGCATTTGGCACTGAGTTTTCCCATATAACAGGAATCGATGAAAGAGCATCAGAGGTCCCACACTATCTCATTGCCTGGGAGAGGATTGGAGTTCTGGTTGGTTAAATACCCCAGAATTCCTACCTCTCTTAATGGCTTTGAAGTATGGTGTAGTGGATACAGCATGCAACTGCCACCTTGTTGGCCAGTGTTCGAGTCCCCTGGTGGGTTGAGTGTCTAAAAAGTTATAAACTTCAGCTACTGGAATAGGGTAGTCTGTGCATTAAGCATTTGGCACTGAGTTTTCCCATATAACAGGAATCGATGAAAGAGCATCAGAGGTCCCACACTATCTCATTGCCTGGGAGAGGATTGGAGTTCTGGTTGGTTAAATACCCCAGAATTCCTACCTCTCTTAATGGCTTTGAAGTATGGTGTAGTGGATACAGCATGCAACTGCCACCTTGTTTGCCAGTGTTCGAGTCCCCTGGTGGGTTGAGTGTCTAAAAAGTTATAAACTTCAGCTACTGGAATAGGGTAGTCTGTGCATTAAGCATTTGGCACTGAGTTTTCCCATATAACAGGAATCGATGAAAGAGCATCAGAGGTCCCACACTATCTCATTGCCTGGGAGAGGATTGGAGTTCTGGTTGGTTAAATACCCCAGAATTCCTACCTCTCTTAATGGCTTTGAAGTATGGTGTAGTGGATTACAGCATGCAACTGCCACCTTGTTGGCCAGTGTTCGAGTCCCCTGGTGGGTTGAGTGTCTAAAAAGTTATAAACTTCAGCTACTGGAATAGGGTAGTCTGTGCATTAAGCATTTGGCACTGAGTTTTCCCATATAACAGGAATCGATGAAAGAGCATCAGAGGTCCCACACTATCTCATTGCCTGGGAGAGGATTGGAGTTCTGGTTGGTTAAATACCCCAGAATTCCTACCTCTCTTAATGGCTTTGAAGTATGGTGTAGTGGATTCAGCATGCAACTGCCACCTTGTTTGCCAGTGTTCGAGTCCCCTGGTGGGTTGAGTGTCTAAAAAGTTATAAACTTCAGCTACTGGAGTAGGGTAGTCTGTGCATTAAGCATTTGGCACTGAGTTTTCCCATATAACAGGAATCGATGAAAGAGCATCAGAGGTCCCACACTATCTCATTGCCTGGGAGAGGATTGGAGTTCTGGTTGGTTAAATACCCCAGAATTCCTACCTCTCTTAATGGCTTTGAAGTATGGTGTAGTGGATACAGCATGCAACTGCCACCTTGTTTGCCAGTGTTCGAGTCCCCTGGTGGGTTGAGTGTCTAAAAAGTTATAAACTTCAGCTACTGGAATAGGGTAGTCTGTGCATTAAGCATTTGGCACTGAGTTTTCCCATATAACAGGAATCGATGAAAGAGCATCAGAGGTCCCACACTATCTCATTGCCTGGGAGAGGATTGGAGTTCTGGTTGGTTAAATACCCCAGAATTCGTACCTCTCTTAATGGCTTTGAAGTATGGTGTAGTGGATACAGCATGCAACTGCCACCTTGTTGGCCAGTGTTCGAGTCCCCTGGTGGGTTGAGTGTCTAAAAAGTTATAAACTTCAGCTACTGGAGAAGGGTAGTCTGTGCTTTAAGCATTTGGCACTGAGTTTTCCCATATAACAGGAATCGATGAAAGAGCATCAGAGGTCCTACACTATCTCATTGCCTGGGAGAGGATTGGAGTTCTGGTTGGTTAAATACCCCAGAATTCCTACCTCTCTTAATGGCTTTGAAGTATGGTGTAGTGGATACAGCATGCAACTGCCACCTTGTTGGCCAGTGTTCGAGTCCCCTGGTGGGTTGAGTGTCTAAAAAGTTATAAACTTCAGCTACTGGAATAGGGTAGTCTGTGCATTAAGCATTTGGCACTGAGTTTTCCCATATAACAGGAATCGATGAAAGAGCATCAAAGGTCCCACACTATCTCATTGCCTGGGAGAGGATTGGAGTTCTGGTTGGTTAAATACCCCAGAATTCCTACCTCTCTTAATGGCTTTGAAGTATGGTGTAGTGGATACAGCATGCAACTGCCACCTTGTTGGCCAGTGTTCGAGTCCCCTGGTGGGTTGAGTGTCTAAAAAGTTATAAACTTCAGCTACTGGAATAGGGTAGTCTGTGCAGTAAGCATTTGGCACTGAGTTTTCCCATATAACAGGAATCGATGAAAGAGCATCAGAGGTCCCACACTATCTCATTGCCTGGGAGAGGATTGGAGTTCTGGTTGGTTAAATACCCCAGAATTCCTACCTCTCTTAATGGCTTTGAAGTATGGTGTAGTGGATACAGCATGCAACTGCCACCTTGTTGGCCAGTGTTCGAGTCCCCTGGTGGGTTGAGTGTCTAAAAAGTTATAAACTTCAGCTACTGGAATAGGGTAGTCTGTGCATTAAGCATTTGGCACTGTGTTTTCCCATATAACAGGAATCGATGAAAGAGCATCAGAGATCCCACACTATCTCATTGCCTGGAAGAGGATTGGAGTTCTGGTTGGTTAAATACCCCAGAATTCCTACCTCTCTTAATGGCTTTGAAGTATGGTGTAGTGGATACAGCATGCAACTGCCACCTTGTTGGCCAGTGTTCGAGTCCCCTGGTGGGTTGAGTGTCTAAAAAGTTATAAACTTCAGCTACTGGAATAGGGTAGTCTGTGCATTAAGCATTTGGCACTGAGTTTTCCCATATAACAGGAATCGATGAAAGAGCATCAGAGGTCCCACACTATCTCATTGCCTGGGAGAGGATTGGAGTTCTGGTTGGTTAAATACCCCAGAATTCCTACCTCTCTTAATGGCTTTGAAGTATGGTGTAGTGGATACAGCATGCAACTGCCACCTTGTTTGCCAGTGTTCGAGTCCCCTGGTGGGTTGAGTGTCTAAAAAGTTATAAACTTCAGCTACTGGAGTAGGGTAGTCTGTGCTTTAAGCATTTGGCACTGAGTTTTCCCATATAACAGGAATCGATGAAAGAGCATCAGAGGTCCCACACTATCTCATTGCCTGGGAGAGGATTGGAGTTCTGGTTGGTTAAATACCCCAGAATTCCTACCTCTCTTAATGGCTTTGAAGTATGGTGTAGTGGATTCAGCATTGCAACTGCCACCTTGTTGGCCAGTGTTCGAGTCCCCTGGTGGGTTGAGTGTCTAAAAAGTTATAAACTTCAGCTACTGGAATAGGGTAGTCTGTGCATTAAGCATTTGGCACTGAGTTTTCCCATATAACAGGAATCGATGAAAGAGCATCAGAGGTCCCACACTATCTCATTGCCTGGGAGAGGATTGGAGTTCTGGTTGGTTAAATATCCCAGAATTCGTACCTCTCTTAATGGCTTTGAAGTATGGTGTAGTGGATACAGCATGCAACTGCCACCTTGTTTGCCAGTGTTCGAGTCCCCTGGTGGGTTGAGTAGTCTAAAAAGTTATAAACTTCAGCTACTGGAGATAGGGTAGTCTGTGCTTTAAGCATTTGGCACTGAGTTTTCCCATATAACAGGAATCGATGAAAGAGCATCAGAGGTCCTACACTATCTCATTGCCTGGGAGAGGATTGGAGTTCTGGTTGGTTAAATACCCCAGAATTCCTACCTCTCTTAATAGCTTTGAAGTATGGTGTAGTGGATACAGCATGCAACTGCCACCTTGTTGGCCAGTGTTCGAGTCCCCTGGTGGGTTGAGTGTCTAAAAAGTTATAAACTTCAGCTACTGGAATAGGGTAGTCTGTGCATTAAGCATTTGGCACTGAGTTTTCCCATATAACAGGAATCGATGAAAGAGCATCAAAGGTCCCACACTATCTCATTGCCTGGGAGAGGATTGGAGTTCTGGTTGGTTAAATACCCCAGAATTCCTACCTCTCTTAATGGCTTTGAAGTATGGTGTAGTGGATACAGCATGCAACTGCCACCTTGTTGGCCAGTGTTCGAGTCCCCTTGTGGGTTGAGTGTCTAAAAAGTTATAAACTTCAGCTACTGGAATAGGGTAGTCTGTGCAGTAAGCATTTGGCACTGAGTTTTCCCATATAACAGGAATCGATGAAAGAGCATCAGATGTCCCACACTATCTCATTGCCTGGGAGAGGATTGGAGTTCTGGTTGGTTAAATACCCCAGAATTCCTACCTCTCTTAATGGCTTTGAAGTATGGTGTAGTGGATACAGCATGCAACTGCCACCTTGTTGGCCAGTGTTCGAGTCCCCTGGTGGGTTGAGTGTCTAAAAAGTTATAAACTTCAGCTACTGGAATAGGGTAGTCTGTGCATTAAGCATTTGGCACTGTGTTTTCCCATATAACAGGAATCGATGAAAGAGCATCAGAGATCCCACACTATCTCATTGCCTGGAAGAGGATTGGAGTTCTGGTTGGTTAAATACCCCAGAATTCCTACCTCTCTTAATGGCTTTGAAGTATGGTGTAGTGGATACAGCATGCAACTGCCACCTTGTTGGCCAGTGTTCGAGTCCCCTGGTGGGTTGAGTGTCTAAAAAGTTATAAACTTCAGCTACTGGAATAGGGTAGTCTGTGCATTAAGCATTTGGCACTGAGTTTTCCCATATAACAGGAATCGATGAAAGAGCATCAGAGGTCCCACACTATCCCATTGCCTGGGAGAGGATTGGAGTTCTGGTTGGTTAAATACCCCAGAACTCCTACCTCTCTTAATGGCTTTGAAGTATGGTGTAGTGGATACAGCATGCAACTGCCACCTTGTTTGCCAGTGTTCGAGTCCCCTGGTGGGTTGAGTGTCTAAAAAGTTATAAACTTCAGCTACTGGAGTAGGGTAGTCTGTGCTTTAAGCATTTGGCACTGAGTTTTCCCATATAACAGGAATCGATGAAAGAGCATCAGAGGTCCCACACTATCTCATTGCCTGGGAGAGGATTGGAGTTCTGGTTGGTTAAATACCCCAGAATTCCTACCTCTCTTAATGGCTTTGAAGTATGGTGTAGTGGATTCAGCATGCAACTGCCACCTTGTTGGCCAGTGTTCGAGTCCCCTGGTGGGTTGAGTGTCTAAAAAGTTATAAACTTCAGCTACTGGAATAGGGTAGTCTGTGCATTAAGCATTTGGCACTGAGTTTTCCCATATAACAGGAATCGATGAAAGAGCATCAGAGGTCCCACACTATCTCATTGCCTGGGAGAGGATTGGAGTTCTGGTTGGTTAAATATCCCAGAATTCGTACCTCTCTTAATGGCTTTGAAGTATGGTGTAGTGGATACAGCATGCAACTACCACCTTGTTTGCCAGTGTTCGAGTCCCCTGGTGGGTTGAGTATCTAAAAAGTTATAAACTTCAGCTACTGGAGTAGGGTAGTCTGTGCTTTAAGCATTTGGCACTGAGTTTTCCCATATAACAGGAATCGATGAAAGAGCATCAGAGGTCCCACACTATCTCATTGCCTGGGAGAGGATTGGAGTTCTGGTTGGTTAAATACCCCAGAATTCCTACCTCTCTTAATGGCTTTGAAGTATGGTGTAGTGGATTCAGCATGCAACTGCCACCTTGTTGGCCAGTGTTCGAGTCCCCTGGTGGGTTGAGTGTCTAAAAAGTTATAAACTTCAGCTACTGGAATAGGGTAGTCTGTGCATTAAGCATTTGGCACTGAGTTTTCCCATATAACAGGAATCGATGAAAGAGCATCAGAGGTCCCACACTATCTCATTGCCTGGGAGAGGATTGGAGTTCTGGTTGGTTAAATACCCCAGAATTCCTACCTCTCTTAATGGCTTTGAAGTATGGTGTAGTGGATACAGCATGCAACTGCCACCTTGTTTGCCAGTGTTCGAGTCCCCTGGTGGGTTGAGTGTCTAAAAAGTTATAAACTTCAGCTACTGGAATAGGGTAGTCTGTGCATTAAGCATTTGGCACTGAGTTTTCCCATATAACAGGAATCGATGAAAGAGCATCAAAGGTCCCACACTATCTCATTGCCTGGGAGAGGATTGGAGTTCTGGTTGGTTAAATACCCCAGAATTCGTACCTCTCTTAATGGCTTTGAAGTATGGTGTAGTGGATAACAGCATGCAACTGCCACCTTGTTGGCCAGTGTTCGAGTCCCCTGGTGGGTTGAGTGTCTAAAAAGTTATAAACTTCAGCTACTGGAATAGGGTAGTCTGTGCATTAAGCATTTGGCACTGAGTTTTCCCATATAACAGGAATCGATGAAAGAGCATCAGAGGTCCCACACTATCTCATTGCCTGGGAGAGGATTGGAGTTCTGGTTGGTTAAATACCCCAGAATTCCTAGCTCTCTTAATGGCTTTGAAGTATGGTGTAGTGGATACAGCATGCAACTGCCACCTTGTTGGCCAGTGTTCGAGTCCCCTGGTGGGTTGAGTGTCTAAAAAGTTATAAACTTCAGCTACTGGAATAGGGTAATCTGTGCATTAAGCATTTGGCACTGAGTTTTCCCATATAACAGGAATCGATGAAAGAGCATCAGAGGTCCCACACTATCTCATTGCCTGGGAGAGGATTGGAGTTCTGGTTGGTTAAATACCCCAGAATTCCTACCTCTCTTAATGGCTTTGAAGTATGGTGTAGTGGATACAGCATGCAACTGCCACCTTGTTGGCCAGTGTTCGAGTCCCCTGGTGGGTTGAGTGTCTAAAAAGTTATAAACTTCAGCTACTGGAATAGGGTAGTCTGTGCATTAAGCATTTGGCACTGAGTTTTCCCATATAACAGGAATCGATGAAAGAGCATCAGAGGTCCCACACTATCTCATTGCCTGGGAGAGGATTGGAGTTCTGGTTGGTTAAATACCCCAGAATTCCTACCTCTCTTAATGGCTTTGAAGTATGATGTAGTGGATTCAGCATGCAACTGCCACCTTGTTGGCCAGTGTTCGAGTCCCCTGGTGGGTTGAGTGTCTAAAAAGTTATAAACTTCAGCTACTGGAATAGGGTAGTCTGTGCATTAAGCATTTGGCACTGAGTTTTCCCATATAACAGGAATCGATGAAAGAGCATCAAAGGTCCCACACTATCTCATTGCCTGGGAGAGGATTGGAGTTCTGGTTGGTTAAATACCCCAGAATTCGTACCTCTCTTAATGGCTTTGAAGTATGGTGTAGTGGATACAGCATGCAACTGCCACCTTGTTGGCCAGTGTTCGAGTCCCCTGGTGGGTTGAGTGTCTAAAAAGTTATAAACTTCAGCTACTGGAATAGGGTAGTCTGTGCATTAAGCATTTGGCACTGAGTTTTCCCATATAACAGGAATCGATGAAAGAGCATCAGAGGTCCCACACTATCTCATTGCCTGGGAGAGGATTGGAGTTCTGGTTGGTTAAATATCCCAGAATTCGTACCTCTCTTAATGGCTTTGAAGTATGGTGTAGTGGATTCAGCATGCAACTGCCACCTTGTTGGCCAGTGTTCGAGTCCCCTGGTGGGTTGAGTGTCTAAAAAGTTATAAACTTCAGCTACTGGAATAGGGTAGTCTGTGCATTAAGCATTTGGCACTGAGTTTTCCCATATAACAGGAATCGATGAAAGAGCATCAGAGGTCCCACACTATCTCATTGCCTGGGAGAGGATTGGAGTTCTGGTTGGTTAAATACCCCAGAATTCCTACCTCTCTTAATGGCTTTGAAGTATGGTGTAGTGGATACAGCATGCAACTGCCACCTTGTTTGCCAGTGTTCGAGTCCCCTGGTGGGTTGAGTGTCTAAAAAGTTATGAACTTCAGCTACTGGAATAGGGTAGTCTGTGCATTAAGCATTTGGCACTGAGTTTTCCCATATAACAGGAATCGATGAAAGAGCATCAGAGGTCCCACACTATCTCATTGCCTGGGAGAGGATTGGAGTTCTGGTTGGTTAAATACCCCAGAATTCGTACCTCTCTTAATGGCTTTGAAGTATGGTGTAGCAACCCGTTCTCGCAAATAAGTAAAGTCAATATTGACTTATTAACTACGTGCATAGGAGATATACTAAACATAATAGATACCCCTAAAAAGATTCATAGAAAACACCGACCTTACCTAACCTTGTTAGTATCTTAAGATAAGCATCTTATTGCTTCGTAATTACAATTATTACTTAACCTATACCTATTATAGGTTAGGTAATAATTGTAATTACGAAGCAATAAGATGCTTATCTTAAGATACTAACAAGGTTAGGTAAGGTCGGTGTTTTCTATGAATCTTTTTAAGGGTATCTATTATGTTAAGTATGTCACCTATGCACATATTTAATAAGTCAATATTGACTTATTAAATTTGCGAGAACGGGTTGGGTGTAGTGGATACAGAATGCAACTGCCACCTTGTTTGCCAGTGTTCGAGTCCCCTGGTGGGTTGAGTGTCTAAAATGTTATAAACTTCAGCTACTGGAGTAGGGTAGTCTGTGCTTTAAGCAATTGGCACTGAGTTTTCCCATATAACAGGAATCGATGAAAGAGCATCAGAGGTCCCACACTATCTCATTGCCTGGGAGAGGATTTCAGTTCTGGTTGGTTAAATACCCCAGAATTCCTACCTCTCATAATGGCTTTGAAGTATGGTGTAGTGGATACAGCATGCAACTGCCACCTTGTTGGCCAGTGTTCGAGTCCCCTGGTGGGTTGAGTGTCTAAAAAGTTATAAACTTCAGCTACTGGAATAGGGTAGTCTGTGCATTAGGCATTTGGCACTGAGTTTTCCCATATAACAGGAATCGATGAAAGAGCATCAAAGGTCCCACACTATCTCATTGCCTGGGAGAGGATTGGAGTTCTGGTTGGTTAAATACCCCAGAATTCCTACCTCTCTTAATGGCTTTGAAGTATGGTGTAGTGGATACAGCATGCAACTGCCACCTTGTTGGCCAGTGTTCGAGTCCCCTGGTGGGTTGAGTGTCTAAAAAGTTATAAACTTCAGCTACTGGAATAGGGTAGTCTGTGCATTAAGCATTTGGCACTGAGTTTTCCCATATAACAGGAATCGATGAAAGAGCATCAGAGGTCCCACACTATCTCATTGCCTGGGAGAGGATTGGAGTTCTGGTTGGTTAAATACCCCAGAATTCCTAGCTCTCTTAATGGCTTTGAAGTATGGTGTAGTGGATACAGCATGCAACTGCCACCTTGATGGCCAGTGTTCGAGTCCCCTGGTGGGTTGAGTGTCTAAAAAGTTATAAACTTCAGCTACTGGAATAGGGTAATCTGTGCATTAAGCATTTGGCACTGAGTTTTCCCATATAACAGGAATCGATGAAAGAGCATCAGAGGTCCCACACTATCTCATTGCCTGGGAGAGGATTGGAGTTCTGGTTGGTTAAATACCCCATAATTCCTACCTCTCTTAATGGCTTTGAAGTATGATGTAGTGGATTCAGCATGCAACTGCCACCTTGTTGGCCAGTGTTCGAGTCCCCTGGTGGGTTGAGTGTCTAAAAAGTTATAAACTTCAGCTACTGGAATAGGGTAGTCTGTGCATTAAGCATTTGGCACTGAGTTTTCCCATATAACAGGAATCGATGAAAGAGCATCAAAGGTCCCACACTATCTCATTGCCTGGGAGAGGATTGGAGTTCTGGTTGGTTAAATACCCCAGAATTCGTACCTCTCTTAATGGCTTTGAAGTATGGTGTAGTGGAAACAGCATGCAACTGCCACCTTGTTTGCCAGTGTTCGAGTCCCCTGGTGGGTTGAGTGTCTAAAAAGTTATAAACTTCAGCTACTGGAATTGGGTAGTCTGTGCATTAAGCATTTGGCACTGAGTTTTCCCATATAACAGGAATCGATGAAAGAGCATCAGAGGTCCCACACTATCTCATTGCCTGGGAGAGGATTGGAGTTCTGGTTGGTTAAATATCCCAGAATTCGTACCTCTCTTAATGGCTTTGAAGTATGGTGTAGTGGATACAGCATGCAACTGCCACCTTGTTTGCCAGTGTTCGAGTCCCCTGGCGGGTTGAGTATCTAAAAAGTTATAAACTTCAGCTACTGGAGTAGGGTAGTCTGTGCTTTAAGCATTTGGCACTGAGTTTTCCCATATAACAGGAATCAATGAAAGAGCATCAGAGGTCCCACACTATCTCATTGCCTGGGAGAGGATTGGAGTTCTGGTTGGTTAAATACCCCAGAATTCCTACCTCTCTTAATGGCTTTGAAGTATGGTGTAGTGGATTCAGCATGCAACTGCCACCTTGTTGGCCAGTGTTCGAGTCCCCTGGTGGGTTGAGTGTCTAAAAAGTTATAAACTTCAGCTACTGGAATAGGGTAGTCTGTGCATTAAGCATTTGGCACTGAGTTTTCCCATATAACAGGAATCGATGAAAGAGCATCAGAGGTCCCACACTATCTCATTGCCTGGGAGAGGATTGGAGTTCTGGTTGGTTAAATACCCCAGAATTCCTACCTCTCTTAATGGCTTTGAAGTATGGTGTAGTGGATACAGCATGCAACTGCCACCTTGTTTGCCAGTGTTCGAGTCCCCTGGTGGGTTGAGTGTCTAAAAAGTTATGAACTTCAGCTACTGGAATAGGGTAGTCTGTGCATTAAGCATTTGGCACTGAGTTTTCCCATATAACAGGAATCGATGAAAGAGCATCAGAGGTCCCACACTATCTCATTGCCTGGGAGAGGATTGGAGTTCTGGTTGGTTAAATACCCCAGAATTCGTACCTCTCTTAATGGCTTTGAAGTATGGTGTAGCAACCCGTTCTCGCAAATAAGTAAAGTCAATATTGACTTATTAACTACGTGCATAGGAGATATACTAAACATAATAGATACCCCTAAAAAGATTCATAGAAAACACCGACCTTACCTAACCTTGTTAGTATCTTAAGATAAGCATCTTATTGCTTCGTAATTACAATTATTACTTAACCTATACCTATTATAGGTTAGGTAATAATTGTAATTACGAAGCAATAAGATGCTTATCTTAAGATACTAACAAGGTTAGGTAAGGTCGGTGTTTTCTATGAATCTTTTTAAGGGTATCTATTATGTTAAGTATGTCACCTATGCACATATTTAATAAGTCAATATTGACTTATTAAATTTGCGAGAACGGGTTGGGTGTAGTGGATACAGAATGCAACTGCCACCTTGTTTGCCAGTGTTCGAGTCCCCTGGTGGGTTGAGTGTCTAAAATGTTATAAACTTCAGCTACTGGAGTAGGGTAGTCTGTGCTTTAAGCAATTGGCACTGAGTTTTCCCATATAACAGGAATCGATGAAAGAGCATCAGAGGTCCCACACTATCTCATTGCCTGGGAGAGGATTTCAGTTCTGGTTGGTTAAATACCCCAGAATTCCTACCTCTCTTAATGGCTTTGAAGTATGGTGTAGTGGATACAGCATGCAACTGCCACCTTGTTGGCCAGTGTTCGAGTCCCCTGGTGGGTTGAGTGTCTAAAAAGTTATAAACTTCAGCTACTGGAATAGGGTAGTCTGTGCATTAGGCATTTGGCACTGAGTTTTCCCATATAACAGGAATCGATGAAAGAGCATCAAAGGTCCCACACTATCTCATTGCCTGGGAGAGGATTGGAGTTCTGGTTGGTTAAATACCCCAGAATTCCTACCTCTCTTAATGGCTTTGAAGTATGGTATAGTGGATACAGCATGCAACTGCCACCTTGTTGGCCAGTGTTCGAGTCCCCTGGTGGGTTGAGTGTCTAAAAAGTTATAAACTTCAGCTACTGGAATAGGGTAGTCTGTGCATTAAGCATTTGGCACTGAGTTTTCCCATATAACAGGAATCGATGAAAGAGCATCAGAGGTCCCACACTATCTCATTGCCTGGGAGAGGATTGGAGTTCTGGTGGGTTAAATACCCCAGAATTCCTACCTCTCTTAATGGCTTTGAAGTATGGTGTAGTGGATACAGCATGCAACTGCCACCTTGTTGGCCAGTGTTCGAGTCCCCTGGTGGGTTGAGTGTCTAAAAAGTTATAAACTTCAGCTACTGGAATAGGGTAGTCTGTGCATTAAGCATTTGGCACTGAGTTTTCCCATATAACAGGAATCGATGAAAGAGCATCAGAGGTCCCACACTATCTCATTGCCTGGGAGAGGATTGGAGTTCTGGTTGGTTAAATACCCCAGAATTCCTACCTCTCTTAATGGCTTTGAAGTATGATGTAGTGGATTCAGCATGCAACTGCCACCTTGTTGGCCAGTGTTCGAGTCCCCTGGTGGGTTGAGTGTCTAAAAAGTTATAAACTTCAGCTACTGGAATAGGGTAGTCTGTGCATTAAGCATTTGGCACTGAGTTTTCCCATATAACAGGAATCGATGAAAGAGCATCAAAGGTCCCACACTATCTCATTGCCTGGGAGAGGATTGGAGTTCTGGTTGGTTAAATACCCCAGAATTCGTACCTCTCTTAATGGCTTTGAAGTATGGTGTAGTGGAAACAGCATGCAACTGCCACCTTGTTTGCCAGTGTTCGAGTCCCCTGGTGGGTTGAGTGTCTAAAAAGTTATAAACTTCAGCTACTGGAATTGGGTAGTCTGTGCATTAAGCATTTGGCACTGAGTTTTCCCATATAACAGGAATCGATGAAAGAGCATCAGAGGTCCCACACTATCTCATTGCCTGGGAGAGGATTGGAGTTCTGGTTGGTTAAATATCCCAGAATTCGTACCTCTCTTAATGGCTTTGAAGTATGGTGTAGTGGATACAGCATGCAACTGCCACCTTGTTTGCCAGTGTTCGAGTCCCCTGGCGGGTTGAGTATCTAAAAAGTTATAAACTTCAGCTACTGGAGTAGGGTAGTCTGTGCTTTAAGCATTTGGCACTGAGTTTTCCCATATAACAGGAATCAATGAAAGAGCATCAGAGGTCCCACACTATCTCATTGCCTGGGAGAGGATTGGAGTTCTGGTTGGTTAAATACCCCAGAATTCCTACCTCTCTTAATGGCTTTGAAGTATGGTGTAGTGGATTCAGCATGCAACTGCCACCTTGTTGGCCAGTGTTCGAGTCCCCTGGTGGGTTGAGTGTCTAAAAAGTTATAAACTTCAGCTACTGGAATAGGGTAGTCTGTGCATTAAGCATTTGGCACTGAGTTTTCCCATATAACAGGAATCGATGAAAGAGCATCAGAGGTCCCACACTATCTCATTGCCTGGGAGAGGATTGGAGTTCTGGTTGGTTAAATACCCCAGAATTCCTACCTCTCTTAATGGCTTTGAAGTATGGTGTAGTGGATACAGCATGCAACTGCCACCTTGTTTGCCAGTGTTCGAGTCCCCTGGTGGGTTGAGTGTCTAAAAAGTTATGAACTTCAGCTACTGGAATAGGGTAGTCTGTGCATTAAGCATTTGGCACTGAGTTTTCCCATATAACAGGAATCGATGAAAGAGCATCAGAGGTCCCACACTATCTCATTGCCTGGGAGAGGATTGGAGTTCTGGTTGGTTAAATACCCCAGAATTCGTACCTCTCTTAATGGCTTTGAAGTATGGTGTAGCAACCCGTTCTCGCAAATAAGTAAAGTCAATATTGACTTATTAACTACGTGCATAGGAGATATACTAAACATAATAGATACCCCTAAAAAGATTCATAGAAAACACCGACCTTACCTAACCTTGTTAGTATCTTAAGATAAGCATCTTATTGCTTCGTAATTACAATTATTACTTAACCTATACCTATTATAGGTTAGGTAATAATTGTAATTACGAAGCAATAAGATGCTTATCTTAAGATACTAACAAGGTTAGGTAAGGTCGGTGTTTTCTATGAATCTTTTTAAGGGTATCTATTATGTTAAGTATGTCACCTATGCACATATTTAAAAGGTCAATATTGACTTATTAAATTTGCGAGAACGGGTTGGGTGTAGTGGATACAGAATGCAACTGCCACCTTGTTTGCCAGTGTTCGAGTCCCCTGGTGGGTTGAGTGTCTAAAATGTTATAAACTTCAGCTACTGGAGTAGGGTAGTCTGTGCTTTAAGCAATTGGCACTGAGTTTTCCCATATAACAGGAATCGATGAAAGAGCATCAGAGGTCCCACACTATCTCATTGCCTGGGAGAGGATTTCAGTTCTGGTTGGTTAAATACCCCAGAATTCCTACCTCTCTTAATGGCTTTGAAGTATGGTGTAGTGGATACAGCATGCAACTGCCACCTTGTTGGCCAGTGTTCGAGTCCCCTGGTGGGTTGAGTGTCTAAAAAGTTATAAACTTCAGCTACTGGAATAGGGTAGTCTGTGCATTAGGCATTTGGCACTGAGTTTTCCCATATAACAGGAATCGATGAAAGAGCATCAAAGGTCCCACACTATCTCATTGCCTGGGAGAGGATTGGAGTTCTGGTTGGTTAAATACCCCAGAATTCCTACCTCTCTTAATGGCTTTGAAGTATGGTATAGTGGATACAGCATGCAACTGCCACCTTGTTGGCCAGTGTTCGAGTCCCCTGGTGGGTTGAGTGTCTAAAAAGTTATAAACTTCAGCTACTGGAATAGGGTAGTCTGTGCATTAAGCATTTGGCACTGAGTTTTCCCATATAACAGGAATCGATGAAAGAGCATCAGAGGTCCCACACTATCTCATTGCCTGGGAGAGGATTGGAGTTCTGGTGGGTTAAATACCCCAGAATTCCTACCTCTCTTAATGGCTTTGAAGTATGGTGTAGTGGATACAGCATGCAACTGCCACCTTGTTGGCCAGTGTTCGAGTCCCCTGGTGGGTTGAGTGTCTAAAAAGTTATAAACTTCAGCTACTGGAATAGGGTAGTCTGTGCATTAAGCATTTGGCACTGAGTTTTCCCATATAACAGGAATCGATGAAAGAGCATCAGAGGTCCCACACTATCTCATTGCCTGGGAGAGGATTGGAGTTCTGGTTGGTTAAATACCCCAGAATTCCTACCTCTCTTAATGGCTTTGAAGTATGATGTAGTGGATTCAGCATGCAACTGCCACCTTGTTGGCCAGTGTTCGAGTCCCCTGGTGGGTTGAGTGTCTAAAAAGTTATAAACTTCAGCTACTGGAATAGGGTAGTCTGTGCATTAAGCATTTGGCACTGAGTTTTCCCATATAACAGGAATCGATGAAAGAGCATCAAAGGTCCCACACTATCTCATTGCCTGGGAGAGGATTGGAGTTCTGGTTGGTTAAATACCCCAGAATTCGTACCTCTCTTAATGGCTTTGAAGTATGGTGTAGTGGAAACAGCATGCAACTGCCACCTTGTTGGCCAGTGTTCGAGTCCCCTGGTGGGTTGAGTGTCTAAAAAGTTATAAACTTCAGCTACTGGAATAGGGTAGTCTGTGCATTAAGCATTTGGCACTGAGTTTTCCCATATAACAGGAATCGATGAAAGAGCATCAGAGGTCCCACACTATCTCATTGCCTGGGAGAGGATTGGAGTTCTGGTTGGTTAAATATCCCAGAATTCGTACCTCTCTTAATGGCTTTGAAGTATGGTGTAGTGGATTCAGCATGCAACTGCCACCTTGTTGGCCAGTGTTCGAGTCCCCTGGTGGGTTGAGTGTCTAAAAAGTTATAAACTTCAGCTACTGGAATAGGGTAGTCTGTGCATTAAGCATTTGGCACTGAGTTTTCCCATATAACAGGAATCGATGAAAGAGCATCAGAGGTCCCACACTATCTCATTGCCTGGGAGAGGATTGGAGTTCTGGTTGGTTAAATACCCCAGAATTCCTACCTCTCTTAATGGCTTTGAAGTATGGTGTAGTGGATACAGCATGCAACTGCCACCTTGTTTGCCAGTGTTCGAGTCCCCTGGTGGGTTGAGTGTCTAAAAAGTTATGAACTTCAGCTACTGGAATAGGGTAGTCTGTGCATTAAGCATTTGGCACTGAGTTTTCCCATATAACAGGAATCGATGAAAGAGCATCAGAGGTCCCACACTATCTCATTGCCTGGGAGAGGATTTCAGTTCTGGTTGGTTAAATACCCCAGAATTCCTACCTCTCTTAATGGCTTTGAAGTATGGTGTAGTGGATACAGCATGCAACTGCCACCTTGTTGGCCAGTGTTCGAGTCCCCTGGTGGGTTGAGTGTCTAAAAAGTTATAAACTTCAGCTACTGGAATAGGGTAGTCTGTGCATTAGGCATTTGGCACTGAGTTTTCCCATATAACAGGAATCGATGAAAGAGCATCAAAGGTCCCACACTATCTCATTGCCTGGGAGAGGATTGGAGTTCTGGTTGGTTAAATACCCCAGAATTCCTACCTCTCTTAATGGCTTTGAAGTATGGTATAGTGGATACAGCATGCAACTGCCACCTTGTTGGCCAGTGTTCGAGTCCCCTGGTGGGTTGAGTGTCTAAAAAGTTATAAACTTCAGCTACTGGAATAGGGTAGTCTGTGCATTAAGCATTTGGCACTGAGTTTTCCCATATAACAGGAATCGATGAAAGAGCATCAGAGGTCCCACACTATCTCATTGCCTGGGAGAGGATTGGAGTTCTGGTTGGTTAAATACCCCAGAATTCCTACCTCTCTTAATGGCTTTGAAGTATGGTGTAGTGGATACAGCATGCAACTGCCACCTTGTTGGCCAGTGTTCGAGTCCCCTGGTGGGTTGAGTGTCTAAAAAGTTATAAACTTCAGCTACTGGAATAGGGTAGTCTGTGCATTAAGCATTTGGCACTGAGTTTTCCCATATAACAGGAATCGATGAAAGAGCATCAGAGGTCCCACACTATCTCATTGCCTGGGAGAGGATTGGAGTTCTGGTTGGTTAAATACCCCAGAATTCCTACCTCTCTTAATGGCTTTGAAGTATGATGTAGTGGATTCAGCATGCAACTGCCACCTTGTTGGCCAGTGTTCGAGTCCCCTGGTGGGTTGAGTGTCTAAAAAGTTATAAACTTCAGCTACTGGAATAGGGTAGTCTGTGCATTAAGCATTTGGCACTGAGTTTTCCCATATAACAGGAATCGATGAAAGAGCATCAAAGGTCCCACACTATCTCATTGCCTGGGAGAGGATTGGAGTTCTGGTTGGTTAAATACCCCAGAATTCGTACCTCTCTTAATGGCTTTGAAGTATGGTGTAGTGGAAACAGCATGCAACTGCCACCTTGTTGGCCAGTGTTCGAGTCCCCTGGTGGGTTGAGTGTCTAAAAAGTTATAAACTTCAGCTACTGGAATAGGGTAGTCTGTGCATTAAGCATTTGGCACTGAGTTTTCCCATATAACAGGAATCGATGAAAGAGCATCAGAGGTCCCACACTATCTCATTGCCTGGGAGAGGATTGGAGTTCTGGTTGGTTAAATATCCCAGAATTCGTACCTCTCTTAATGGCTTTGAAGTATGGTGTAGTGGATTCAGCATGCAACTGCCACCTTGTTGGCCAGTGTTCGAGTCCCCTGGTGGGTTGAGTGTCTAAAAAGTTATAAACTTCAGCTACTGGAATAGGGTAGTCTGTGCATTAAGCATTTGGCACTGAGTTTTCCCATATAACAGGAATCGATGAAAGAGCATCAGAGGTCCCACACTATCTCATTGCCTGGGAGAGGATTGGAGTTCTGGTTGGTTAAATACCCCAGAATTCCTACCTCTCTTAATGGCTTTGAAGTATGGTGTAGTGGATACAGCATGCAACTGCCACCTTGTTTGCCAGTGTTCGAGTCCCCTGGTGGGTTGAGTGTCTAAAAAGTTATGAACTTCAGCTACTGGAATAGGGTAGTCTGTGCATTAAGCATTTGGCACTGAGTTTTCCCATATAACAGGAATCGATGAAAGAGCATCAGAGGTCCCACACTATCTCATTGCCTGGGAGAGGATTGGAGTTCTGGTTGGTTAAATACCCCAGAATTCGTACCTCTCTTAATGGCTTTGAAGTATGGTGTAGCAACCCGTTCTCGCAAATAAGTAAAGTCAATATTGACTTATTAACTACGTGCATAGGAGATATACTAAACATAATAGATACCCCTAAAAAGATTCATAGAAAACACCGACCTTACCTAACCTTGTTAGTATCTTAAGATAAGCATCTTATTGCTTCGTAATTACAATTATTACTTAACCTATACCTATTATAGGTTAGGTAATAATTGTAATTACGAAGCAATAAGATGCTTATCTTAAGATACTAACAAGGTTAGGTAAGGTCGGTGTTTTCTATGAATCTTTTTAAGGGTATCTATTATGTTAAGTATGTCACCTATGCACATATTTAATAAGTCAATATTGACTTATTAAATTTGCGAGAACGGGTTGGGTGTAGTGGATACAGAATGCAACTGCCACCTTGTTTGCCAGTGTTCGAGTCCCCTGGTGGGTTGAGTGTCTAAAATGTTATAAACTTCAGCTACTGGAGTAGGGTAGTCTGTGCTTTAAGCAATTGGCACTGAGTTTTCCCATATAACAGGAATCGATGAAAGAGCATCAGAGGTCCCACACTATCTCATTGCCTGGGAGAGGATTTCAGTTCTGGTTGGTTAAATACCCCAGAATTCCTACCTCTCTTAATGGCTTTGAAGTATGGTGTAGTGGATACAGCATGCAACTGCCACCTTGTTGGCCAGTGTTCGAGTCCCCTGGTGGGTTGAGTGTCTAAAAAGTTATAAACTTCAGCTACTGGAATAGGGTAGTCTGTGCATTAGGCATTTGGCACTGAGTTTTCCCATATAACAGGAATCGATGAAAGAGCATCAAAGGTCCCACACTATCTCATTGCCTGGGAGAGGATTGGAGTTCTGGTTGGTTAAATACCCCAGAATTCCTACCTCTCTTAATGGCTTTGAAGTATGGTGTAGTGGATACAGCATGCAACTGCCACCTTGTTGGCCAGTGTTCGAGTCCCCTGGTGGGTTGAGTGTCTAAAAAGTTATAAACTTCAGCTACTGGAATAGGGTAGTCTGTGCATTAAGCATTTGGCACTGAGTTTTCCCATATAACAGGAATCGATGAAAGAGCATCAGAGGTCCCACACTATCTCATTGCCTGGGAGAGGATTGGAGTTCTGGTTGGTTAAATACCCCAGAATTCCTAGCTCTCTTAATGGCTTTGAAGTATGGTGTAGTGGATACAGCATGCAACTGCCACCTTGATGGCCAGTGTTCGAGTCCCCTGGTGGGTTGAGTGTCTAAAAAGTTATAAACTTCAGCTACTGGAATAGGGTAATCTGTGCATTAAGCATTTGGCACTGAGTTTTCCCATATAACAGGAATCGATGAAAGAGCATCAGAGGTCCCACACTATCTCATTGCCTGGGAGAGGATTGGAGTTCTGGTTGGTTAAATACCCCATAATTCCTACCTCTCTTAATGGCTTTGAAGTATGATGTAGTGGATTCAGCATGCAACTGCCACCTTGTTGGCCAGTGTTCGAGTCCCCTGGTGGGTTGAGTGTCTAAAAAGTTATAAACTTCAGCTACTGGAATAGGGTAGTCTGTGCATTAAGCATTTGGCACTGAGTTTTCCCATATAACAGGAATCGATGAAAGAGCATCAAAGGTCCCACACTATCTCATTGCCTGGGAGAGGATTGGAGTTCTGGTTGGTTAAATACCCCAGAATTCGTACCTCTCTTAATGGCTTTGAAGTATGGTGTAGTGGAAACAGCATGCAACTGCCACCTTGTTTGCCAGTGTTCGAGTCCCCTGGTGGGTTGAGTGTCTAAAAAGTTATAAACTTCAGCTACTGGAATTGGGTAGTCTGTGCATTAAGCATTTGGCACTGAGTTTTCCCATATAACAGGAATCGATGAAAGAGCATCAGAGGTCCCACACTATCTCATTGCCTGGGAGAGGATTGGAGTTCTGGTTGGTTAAATATCCCAGAATTCGTACCTCTCTTAATGGCTTTGAAGTATGGTGTAGTGGATACAGCATGCAACTGCCACCTTGTTTGCCAGTGTTCGAGTCCCCTGGCGGGTTGAGTATCTAAAAAGTTATAAACTTCAGCTACTGGAGTAGGGTAGTCTGTGCTTTAAGCATTTGGCACTGAGTTTTCCCATATAACAGGAATCAATGAAAGAGCATCAGAGGTCCCACACTATCTCATTGCCTGGGAGAGGATTGGAGTTCTGGTTGGTTAAATACCCCAGAATTCCTACCTCTCTTAATGGCTTTGAAGTATGGTGTAGTGGATTCAGCATGCAACTGCCACCTTGTTGGCCAGTGTTCGAGTCCCCTGGTGGGTTGAGTGTCTAAAAAGTTATAAACTTCAGCTACTGGAATAGGGTAGTCTGTGCATTAAGCATTTGGCACTGAGTTTTCCCATATAACAGGAATCGATGAAAGAGCATCAGAGGTCCCACACTATCTCATTGCCTGGGAGAGGATTGGAGTTCTGGTTGGTTAAATACCCCAGAATTCCTACCTCTCTTAATGGCTTTGAAGTATGGTGTAGTGGATACAGCATGCAACTGCCACCTTGTTTGCCAGTGTTCGAGTCCCCTGGTGGGTTGAGTGTCTAAAAAGTTATGAACTTCAGCTACTGGAATAGGGTAGTCTGTGCATTAAGCATTTGGCACTGAGTTTTCCCATATAACAGGAATCGATGAAAGAGCATCAGAGGTCCCACACTATCTCATTGCCTGGGAGAGGATTGGAGTTCTGGTTGGTTAAATACCCCAGAATTCGTACCTCTCTTAATGGCTTTGAAGTATGGTGTAGCAACCCGTTCTCGCAAATAAGTAAAGTCAATATTGACTTATTAACTACGTGCATAGGAGATATACTAAACATAATAGATACCCCTAAAAAGATTCATAGAAAACACCGACCTTACCTAACCTTGTTAGTATCTTAAGATAAGCATCTTATTGCTTCGTAATTACAATTATTACTTAACCTATACCTATTATAGGTTAGGTAATAATTGTAATTACGAAGCAATAAGATGCTTATCTTAAGATACTAACAAGGTTAGGTAAGGTCGGTGTTTTCTATGAATCTTTTTAAGGGTATCTATTATGTTAAGTATGTCACCTATGCACATATTTAATAAGTCAATATTGACTTATTAAATTTGCGAGAACGGGTTGGGTGTAGTGGATACAGAATGCAACTGCCACCTTGTTTGCCAGTGTTCGAGTCCCCTGGTGGGTTGAGTGTCTAAAATGTTATAAACTTCAGCTACTGGAGTAGGGTAGTCTGTGCTTTAAGCAATTGGCACTGAGTTTTCCCATATAACAGGAATCGATGAAAGAGCATCAGAGGTCCCACACTATCTCATTGCCTGGGAGAGGATTTCAGTTCTGGTTGGTTAAATACCCCAGAATTCCTACCTCTCTTAATGGCTTTGAAGTATGGTGTAGTGGATACAGCATGCAACTGCCACCTTGTTGGCCAGTGTTCGAGTCCCCTGGTGGGTTGAGTGTCTAAAAAGTTATAAACTTCAGCTACTGGAATAGGGTAGTCTGTGCATTAGGCATTTGGCACTGAGTTTTCCCATATAACAGGAATCGATGAAAGAGCATCAAAGGTCCCACACTATCTCATTGCCTGGGAGAGGATTGGAGTTCTGGTTGGTTAAATACCCCAGAATTCCTACCTCTCTTAATGGCTTTGAAGTATGGTATAGTGGATACAGCATGCAACTGCCACCTTGTTGGCCAGTGTTCGAGTCCCCTGGTGGGTTGAGTGTCTAAAAAGTTATAAACTTCAGCTACTGGAATAGGGTAGTCTGTGCATTAAGCATTTGGCACTGAGTTTTCCCATATAACAGGAATCGATGAAAGAGCATCAGAGGTCCCACACTATCTCATTGCCTGGGAGAGGATTGGAGTTCTGGTTGGTTAAATACCCCATAATTCCTACCTCTCTTAATGGCTTTGAAGTATGATGTAGTGGATTCAGCATGCAACTGCCACCTTGTTGGCCAGTGTTCGAGTCCCCTGGTGGGTTGAGTGTCTAAAAAGTTATAAACTTCAGCTACTGGAATAGGGTAGTCTGTGCATTAAGCATTTGGCACTGAGTTTTCCCATATAACAGGAATCGATGAAAGAGCATCAAAGGTCCCACACTATCTCATTGCCTGGGAGAGGATTGGAGTTCTGGTTGGTTAAATACCCCAGAATTCGTACCTCTCTTAATGGCTTTGAAGTATGGTGTAGTGGAAACAGCATGCAACTGCCACCTTGTTTGCCAGTGTTCGAGTCCCCTGGTGGGTTGAGTGTCTAAAAAGTTATAAACTTCAGCTACTGGAATTGGGTAGTCTGTGCATTAAGCATTTGGCACTGAGTTTTCCCATATAACAGGAATCGATGAAAGAGCATCAGAGGTCCCACACTATCTCATTGCCTGGGAGAGGATTGGAGTTCTGGTTGGTTAAATATCCCAGAATTCGTACCTCTCTTAATGGCTTTGAAGTATGGTGTAGTGGATACAGCATGCAACTGCCACCTTGTTTGCCAGTGTTCGAGTCCCCTGGCGGGTTGAGTATCTAAAAAGTTATAAACTTCAGCTACTGGAGTAGGGTAGTCTGTGCTTTAAGCATTTGGCACTGAGTTTTCCCATATAACAGGAATCAATGAAAGAGCATCAGAGGTCCCACACTATCTCATTGCCTGGGAGAGGATTGGAGTTCTGGTTGGTTAAATACCCCAGAATTCCTACCTCTCTTAATGGCTTTGAAGTATGGTGTAGTGGATTCAGCATGCAACTGCCACCTTGTTGGCCAGTGTTCGAGTCCCCTGGTGGGTTGAGTGTCTAAAAAGTTATAAACTTCAGCTACTGGAATAGGGTAGTCTGTGCATTAAGCATTTGGCACTGAGTTTTCCCATATAACAGGAATCGATGAAAGAGCATCAGAGGTCCCACACTATCTCATTGCCTGGGAGAGGATTGGAGTTCTGGTTGGTTAAATACCCCAGAATTCCTACCTCTCTTAATGGCTTTGAAGTATGGTGTAGTGGATACAGCATGCAACTGCCACCTTGTTTGCCAGTGTTCGAGTCCCCTGGTGGGTTGAGTGTCTAAAAAGTTATGAACTTCAGCTACTGGAATAGGGTAGTCTGTGCATTAAGCATTTGGCACTGAGTTTTCCCATATAACAGGAATCGATGAAAGAGCATCAGAGGTCCCACACTATCTCATTGCCTGGGAGAGGATTGGAGTTCTGGTTGGTTAAATACCCCAGAATTCGTACCTCTCTTAATGGCTTTGAAGTATGGTGTAGCAACCCGTTCTCGCAAATAAGTAAAGTCAATATTGACTTATTAACTACGTGCATAGGAGATATACTAAACATAATAGATACCCCTAAAAAGATTCATAGAAAACACCGACCTTACCTAACCTTGTTAGTATCTTAAGATAAGCATCTTATTGCTTCGTAATTACAATTATTACTTAACCTATACCTATTATAGGTTAGGTAATAATTGTAATTACGAAGCAATAAGATGCTTATCTTAAGATACTAACAAGGTTAGGTAAGGTCGGTGTTTTCTATGAATCTTTTTAAGGGTATCTATTATGTTAAGTATGTCACCTATGCACATATTTAATAAGTCAATATTGACTTATTAAATTTGCGAGAACGGGTTGGGTGTAGTGGATACAGAATGCAACTGCCACCTTGTTTGCCAGTGTTCGAGTCCCCTGGTGGGTTGAGTGTCTAAAATGTTATAAACTTCAGCTACTGGAGTAGGGTAGTCTGTGCTTTAAGCAATTGGCACTGAGTTTTCCCATATAACAGGAATCGATGAAAGAGCATCAGAGGTCCCACACTATCTCATTGCCTGGGAGAGGATTTCAGTTCTGGTTGGTTAAATACCCCAGAATTCCTACCTCTCTTAATGGCTTTGAAGTATGGTGTAGTGGATACAGCATGCAACTGCCACCTTGTTGGCCAGTGTTCGAGTCCCCTGGTGGGTTGAGTGTCTAAAAAGTTATAAACTTCAGCTACTGGAATAGGGTAGTCTGTGCATTAGGCATTTGGCACTGAGTTTTCCCATATAACAGGAATCGATGAAAGAGCATCAAAGGTCCCACACTATCTCATTGCCTGGGAGAGGATTGGAGTTCTGGTTGGTTAAATACCCCAGAATTCCTACCTCTCTTAATGGCTTTGAAGTATGGTATAGTGGATACAGCATGCAACTGCCACCTTGTTGGCCAGTGTTCGAGTCCCCTGGTGGGTTGAGTGTCTAAAAAGTTATAAACTTCAGCTACTGGAATAGGGTAGTCTGTGCATTAAGCATTTGGCACTGAGTTTTCCCATATAACAGGAATCGATGAAAGAGCATCAGAGGTCCCACACTATCTCATTGCCTGGGAGAGGATTGGAGTTCTGGTTGGTTAAATACCCCAGAATTCCTAGCTCTCTTAATGGCTTTGAAGTATGGTGTAGTGGATACAGCATGCAACTGCCACCTTGTTGGCCAGTGTTCGAGTCCCCTGGTGGGTTGAGTGTCTAAAAAGTTATAAACTTCAGCTACTGGAATAGGGTAATCTGTGCATTAAGCATTTGGCACTGAGTTTTCCCATATAACAGGAATCGATGAAAGAGCATCAGAGGTCCCACACTATCTCATTGCCTGGGAGAGGATTGGAGTTCTGGTTGGTTAAATACCCCATAATTCCTACCTCTCTTAATGGCTTTGAAGTATGATGTAGTGGATTCAGCATGCAACTGCCACCTTGTTGGCCAGTGTTCGAGTCCCCTGGTGGGTTGAGTGTCTAAAAAGTTATAAACTTCAGCTACTGGAATAGGGTAGTCTGTGCATTAAGCATTTGGCACTGAGTTTTCCCATATAACAGGAATCGATGAAAGAGCATCAAAGGTCCCACACTATCTCATTGCCTGGGAGAGGATTGGAGTTCTGGTTGGTTAAATACCCCAGAATTCGTACCTCTCTTAATGGCTTTGAAGTATGGTGTAGTGGAAACAGCATGCAACTGCCACCTTGTTTGCCAGTGTTCGAGTCCCCTGGTGGGTTGAGTGTCTAAAAAGTTATAAACTTCAGCTACTGGAATTGGGTAGTCTGTGCATTAAGCATTTGGCACTGAGTTTTCCCATATAACAGGAATCGATGAAAGAGCATCAGAGGTCCCACACTATCTCATTGCCTGGGAGAGGATTGGAGTTCTGGTTGGTTAAATATCCCAGAATTCGTACCTCTCTTAATGGCTTTGAAGTATGGTGTAGTGGATACAGCATGCAACTGCCACCTTGTTTGCCAGTGTTCGAGTCCCCTGGCGGGTTGAGTATCTAAAAAGTTATAAACTTCAGCTACTGGAGTAGGGTAGTCTGTGCTTTAAGCATTTGGCACTGAGTTTTCCCATATAACAGGAATCAATGAAAGAGCATCAGAGGTCCCACACTATCTCATTGCCTGGGAGAGGATTGGAGTTCTGGTTGGTTAAATACCCCAGAATTCCTACCTCTCTTAATGGCTTTGAAGTATGGTGTAGTGGATTCAGCATGCAACTGCCACCTTGTTGGCCAGTGTTCGAGTCCCCTGGTGGGTTGAGTGTCTAAAAAGTTATAAACTTCAGCTACTGGAATAGGGTAGTCTGTGCATTAAGCATTTGGCACTGAGTTTTCCCATATAACAGGAATCGATGAAAGAGCATCAGAGGTCCCACACTATCTCATTGCCTGGGAGAGGATTGGAGTTCTGGTTGGTTAAATACCCCAGAATTCCTACCTCTCTTAATGGCTTTGAAGTATGGTGTAGTGGATACAGCATGCAACTGCCACCTTGTTTGCCAGTGTTCGAGTCCCCTGGTGGGTTGAGTGTCTAAAAAGTTATGAACTTCAGCTACTGGAATAGGGTAGTCTGTGCATTAAGCATTTGGCACTGAGTTTTCCCATATAACAGGAATCGATGAAAGAGCATCAGAGGTCCCACACTATCTCATTGCCTGGGAGAGGATTGGAGTTCTGGTTGGTTAAATACCCCAGAATTCGTACCTCTCTTAATGGCTTTGAAGTATGGTGTAGCAACCCGTTCTCGCAAATAAGTAAAGTCAATATTGACTTATTAACTACGTGCATAGGAGATATACTAAACATAATAGATACCCCTAAAAAGATTCATAGAAAACACCGACCTTACCTAACCTTGTTAGTATCTTAAGATAAGCATCTTATTGCTTCGTAATTACAATTATTACTTAACCTATACCTATTATAGGTTAGATAATAATTGTAATTACGAAGCAATAAGATGCTTATCTTAAGATACTAACAAGGTTAGGTAAGGTCGGTGTTTTCTATGAATCTTTTTAAGGGTATCTATTATGTTAAGTATGTCACCTATGCACATATTTAATAAGTCAATATTGACTTATTAAATTTGCGAGAACGGGTTGGGTGTAGTGGATACAGAATGCAACTGCCACCTTGTTTGCCAGTGTTCGAGTCCCCTGGTGGGTTGAGTGTCTAAAATGTTATAAACTTCAGCTACTGGAGTAGGGTAGTCTGTGCTTTAAGCAATTGGCACTGAGTTTTCCCATATAACAGGAATCGATGAAAGAGCATCAGAGGTCCCACACTATCTCATTGCCTGGGAGAGGATTTCAGTTCTGGTTGGTTAAATACCCCAGAATTCCTACCTCTCTTAATGGCTTTGAAGTATGGTGTAGTGGATACAGCATGCAACTGCCACCTTGTTGGCCAGTGTTCGAGTCCCCTGGTGGGTTGAGTGTCTAAAAAGTTATAAACTTCAGCTACTGGAATAGGGTAGTCTGTGCATTAGGCATTTGGCACTGAGTTTTCCCATATAACAGGAATCGATGAAAGAGCATCAAAGGTCCCACACTATCTCATTGCCTGGGAGAGGATTGGAGTTCTGGTTGGTTAAATACCCCAGAATTCCTACCTCTCTTAATGGCTTTGAAGTATGGTGTAGTGGATACAGCATGCAACTGCCACCTTGTTGGCCAGTGTTCGAGTCCCCTGGTGGGTTGAGTGTCTAAAAAGTTATAAACTTCAGCTACTGGAATAGGGTAGTCTGTGCATTAAGCATTTGGCACTGAGTTTTCCCATATAACAGGAATCGATGAAAGAGCATCAGAGGTCCCACACTATCTCATTGCCTGGGAGAGGATTGGAGTTCTGGTTGGTTAAATACCCCAGAATTCCTAGCTCTCTTAATGGCTTTGAAGTATGGTGTAGTGGATACAGCATGCAACTGCCACCTTGTTGGCCAGTGTTCGAGTCCCCTGGTGGGTTGAGTGTCTAAAAAGTTATAAACTTCAGCTACTGGAATAGGGTAATCTGTGCATTAAGCATTTGGCACTGAGTTTTCCCATATAACAGGAATCGATGAAAGAGCATCAGAGGTCCCACACTATCTCATTGCCTGGGAGAGGATTGGAGTTCTGGTTGGTTAAATACCCCAGAATTCCTACCTCTCTTAATGGCTTTGAAGTATGATGTAGTGGATTCAGCATGCAACTGCCACCTTGTTGGCCAGTGTTCGAGTCCCCTGGTGGGTTGAGTGTCTAAAAAGTTATAAACTTCAGCTACTGGAATAGGGTAGTCTGTGCATTAAGCATTTGGCACTGAGTTTTCCCATATAACAGGAATCGATGAAAGAGCATCAAAGGTCCCACACTATCTCATTGCCTGGGAGAGGATTGGAGTTCTGGTTGGTTAAATACCCCAGAATTCGTACCTCTCTTAATGGCTTTGAAGTATGGTGTAGTGGAAACAGCATGCAACTGCCACCTTGTTTGCCAGTGTTCGAGTCCCCTGGTGGGTTGAGTGTCTAAAAAGTTATAAACTTCAGCTACTGGAATTGGGTAGTCTGTGCATTAAGCATTTGGCACTGAGTTTTCCCATATAACAGGAATCGATGAAAGAGCATCAGAGGTCCCACACTATCTCATTGCCTGGGAGAGGATTGGAGTTCTGGTTGGTTAAATATCCCAGAATTCGTACCTCCCTTAATGGCTTTGAAGTATGGTGTAGTGGATACAGCATGCAACTGCCACCTTGTTTGCCAGTGTTCGAGTCCCCTGGCGGGTTGAGTATCTAAAAAGTTATAAACTTCAGCTACTGGAGTAGGGTAGTCTGTGCTTTAAGCATTTGGCACTGAGTTTTCCCATATAACAGGAATCAATGAAAGAGCATCAGAGGTCCCACACTATCTCATTGCCTGGGAGAGGATTGGAGTTCTGGTTGGTTAAATACCCCAGAATTCCTACCTCTCTTAATGGCTTTGAAGTATGGTGTAGTGGATTCAGCATGCAACTGCCACCTTGTTGGCCAGTGTTCGAGTCCCCTGGTGGGTTGAGTGTCTAAAAAGTTATAAACTTCAGCTACTGGAATAGGGTAGTCTGTGCATTAAGCATTTGGCACTGAGTTTTCCCATATAACAGGAATCGATGAAAGAGCATCAGAGGTCCCACACTATCTCATTGCCTGGGAGAGGATTGGAGTTCTGGTTGGTTAAATACCCCAGAATTCCTACCTCTCTTAATGGCTTTGAAGTATGGTGTAGTGGATACAGCATGCAACTGCCACCTTGTTTGCCAGTGTTCGAGTCCCCTGGTGGGTTGAGTGTCTAAAAAGTTATGAACTTCAGCTACTGGAATAGGGTAGTCTGTGCATTAAGCATTTGGCACTGAGTTTTCCCATATAACAGGAATCGATGAAAGAGCATCAGAGGTCCCACACTATCTCATTGCCTGGGAGAGGATTGGAGTTCTGGTTGGTTAAATACCCCAGAATTCGTACCTCTCTTAATGGCTTTGAAGTATGGTGTAGCAACCCGTTCTCGCAAATAAGTAAAGTCAATATTGACTTATTAACTACGTGCATAGGAGATATACTAAACATAATAGATACCCCTAAAAAGATTCATAGAAAACACCGACCTTACCTAACCTTGTTAGTATCTTAAGATAAGCATCTTATTGCTTCGTAATTACAATTATTACTTAACCTATACCTATTATAGGTTAGGTAATAATTGTAATTACGAAGCAATAAGATGCTTATCTTAAGATACTAACAAGGTTAGGTAAGGTCGGTGTTTTCTATGAATCTTTTTAAGGGTATCTATTATGTTAAGTATGTCACCTATGCACATATTTAATAAGTCAATATTGACTTATTAAATTTGCGAGAACGGGTTGGGTGTAGTGGATACAGAATGCAACTGCCACCTTGTTTGCCAGTGTTCGAGTCCCCTGGTGGGTTGAGTGTCTAAAAATGTTATAAACTTCAGCTACTGGAGTAGGGTAGTCTGTGCTTTAAGCAATTGGCACTGAGTTTTCCCATATAACAGGAATCGATGAAAGAGCATCAGAGGTCCCACACTATCTCATTGCCTGGGAGAGGATTGGCAGTTCTGGTTGGTTAAATACCCCAGAATTCCTACCTCTCTTAATGGCTTTGAAGTATGGTGTAGTGGATTACAGCATGCAACTGCCACCTTGTTGGCCAGTGTTCGAGTCCCCTGGTGGGTTGAGTGTCTAAAAAGTTATAAACTTCAGCTACTGGAATAGGGTAGTCTGTGCATTAAGCATTTGGCACTGAGTTTTCCCATATAACAGGAATCGATGAAAGAGCATCAGAGGTCCTACACTATCTCATTGCCTGGGAGAGGATTGGAGTTCTGGTTGGTTAAATACCCCAGAATTCCTACCTCTCTTAATGGCTTTGAAGTATGGTGTAGTGGATACAGCATGCAACTGCCACCTTGTTGGCCAGTGTTCGAGTCCCCTGGTGGGTTGAGTGTCTAAAAAGTTATAAACTTCAGCTACTGGAATAGGGTAGTCTGTGCATTAAGCATTTGGCACTGAGTTTTCCCATATAACAGGAATCGATGAAAGAGCATCAGAGGTCCCACACTATCTCATTGCCTGGGAGAGGATTGGAGTTCTGGTTGGTTAAATACCCCAGAATTCGTACCTCTCTTAATGGCTTTGAAGTATGGTGTAGTGGATACAGCATGCAACTGCCATCTTGTTTGCCAGTGTTCGAGTCCCCTGGTGGGTTGAGTGTCTAAAAAGTTATAAACTTCAGCTACTGGAGTAGGGTAGTCTGTGCTTTAAGCATTTGGCACTGAGTTTTCCCATATAACAGGAATCGATGAAAGAGCATCAGAGGTCCCACACTATCTCATTGCCTGGGAGAGGATTGGAGTTCTGGTTGGTTAAATACCCCAGAATTCCTACCTCTCTTAATGGCTTTGAAGTATGGTGTAGTGGATTCAGCATGCAACTGCCACCTTGTTGGCCAGTGTTCGAGTCCCCTGGTGGGTTGAGTGTCTAAAAAGTTATAAACTTCAGCTACTGGAATAGGGTAGTCTGTGCATTAAGCATTTGGCACTGAGTTTTCCCATATAACAGGAATCGATGAAAGAGCATCAGAGGTCCTACACTATCTCATTGCCTGGGAGAGGATTGGAGTTCTGGTTGGTTAAATACCCCAGAATTCCTACCTCTCTTAATGGCTTTGAAGTATGGTGTAGTGGATACAGCATGCAACTGCCACCTTGTTGGCCAGTGTTCGAGTCCCCTGGTGGGTTGAGTGTCTAAAAAGTTATAAACTTCAGCTACTGGAATAGGGTAGTCTGTGCATTAAGCATTTGGCACTGAGTTTTCCCATATAACAGGAATCGATGAAAGAGCATCAGAGGTCCCACACTATCTCATTGCCTGGGAGAGGATTGGAGTTCTGGTTGGTTAAATACCCCAGAATTCCTACCTCTCTTAATGGCTTTGAAGTATGGTGTAGTGGATACAGCATGCAACTGCCACCTTGTTGGCCAGTGTTCGAGTCCCCTGGTGGGTTGAGTGTCTAAAAAGTTATAAACTTCAGCTACTGGAATAGGGTAGTCTGTGCATTAAGCATTTGGCACTGAGTTTTCCCATATAACAGGAATCGATGAAAGAGCATCAGAGGTCCCACACTATCTCATTGCCTGGGAGAGGATTGGAGTTCTGGTTGGTTAAATACCCCAGAATTCCTACCTCTCTTAATGGCTTTGAAGTATGGTGTAGTGGATACAGCATGCAACTGCCACCTTGTTGGCCAGTGTTCGAGTCCCCTGGTGGGTTGAGTGTCTAAAAAGTTATAAACTTCAGCTACTGGAATAGGGTAGTCTGTGCATTAAGCATTTGGCACTGAGTTTTCCCATATAACAGGAATCGATGAAAGAGCATCAGAGGTCCCACACTATCTCATTGCCTGGGAGAGGATTGGAGTTCTGGTTGGTTAAATACCCCAGAATTCCTACCTCTCTTAATGGCTTTGAAGTATGGTGTAGTGGATTACAGCATGCAACTGCCACCTTGTTGGCCAGTGTTCGAGTCCCCTGGTGGGTTGAGTGTCTAAAAAGTTATAAACTTCAGCTACTGGAATAGGGTAGTCTGTGCATTAAGCATTTGGCACTGAGTTTTCCCATATAACAGGAATCGATGAAAGAGCATCAGAGGTCCCACACTATCTCATTGCCTGGGAGAGGATTGGAGTTCTGGTTGGTTAAATACCCCAGAATTCCTACCTCTCTTAATGGCTTTGAAGTATGGTGTAGTGGATACAGCATGCAACTGCCACCTTGTTTGCCAGTGTTCGAGTCCCCTGGTGGGTTGAGTGTCTAAAAAGTTATAAACTTCAGCTACTGGAATAGGGTAGTCTGTGCATTAAGCATTTGGCACTGAGTTTTCCCATATAACAGGAATCGATGAAAGAGCATCAGAGGTCCCACACTATCTCATTGCCTGGGAGAGGATTGGAGTTCTGGTTGGTTAAATACCCCAGAATTCCTACCTCTCTTAATGGCTTTGAAGTATGGTGTAGTGGATACAGCATGCAACTGCCACCTTGTTTGCCAGTGTTCGAGTCCCCTGGTGGGTTGAGTGTCTAAAAAGTTATAAACTTCAGCTACTGGAATAGGGTAGTCTGTGCATTAAGCATTTGGCACTGAGTTTTCCCATATAACAGGAATCGATGAAAGAGCATCAGAGGTCCCCACACTATCTCATTGCCTGGGAGAGGATTGGAGTTCTGGTTGGTTAAATACCCCAGAATTCCTACCTCTCTTAATGGCTTTGAAGTATGGTGTAGTGGATACAGCATGCAACTGCCACCTTGTTGGCCAGTGTTCGAGTCCCCTGGTGGGTTGAGTGTCTAAAAAGTTATAAACTTCAGCTACTGGAATAGGGTAGTCTGTGCATTAAGCATTTGGCACTGAGTTTTCCCATATAACAGGAATCGATGAAAGAGCATCAGAGGTCCCTACACTATCTCATTGCCTGGGAGAGGATTGGAGTTCTGGTTGGTTAAATACCCCAGAATTCCTACCTCTCTTAATGGCTTTGAAGTATGGTGTAGTGGATACAGCATGCAACTGCCACCTTGTTGGCCAGTGTTCGAGTCCCCTGGTGGGTTGAGTGTCTAAAAAGTTATAAACTTCAGCTACTGGAATAGGGTAGTCTGTGCATTAAGCATTTGGCACTGAGTTTTCCCATATAACAGGAATCGATGAAAGAGCATCAGAGGTCCCACACTATCTCATTGCCTGGGAGAGGATTGGAGTTCTGGTTGGTTAAATACCCCAGAATTCCTACCTCTCTTAATGGCTTTGAAGTATGGTGTAGTGGATACAGCATGCAACTGCCACCTTGTTGGCCAGTGTTCGAGTCCCCTGGTGGGTTGAGTGTCTAAAAAGTTATAAACTTCAGCTACTGGAATAGGGTAGTCTGTGCATTAAGCATTTGGCACTGAGTTTTCCCATATAACAGGAATCGATGAAAGAGCATCAGAGGTCCCACACTATCTCATTGCCTGGGAGAGGATTGGAGTTCTGGTTGGTTAAATACCCCAGAATTCCTACCTCTCTTAATGGCTTTGAAGTATGGTGTAGTGGATACAGCATGCAACTGCCACCTTGTTGGCCAGTGTTCGAGTCCCCTGGTGGGTTGAGTGTCTAAAAAGTTATAAACTTCAGCTACTGGAATAGGGTAGTCTGTGCATTAAGCATTTGGCACTGAGTTTTCCCATATAACAGGAATCGATGAAAGAGCATCAGAGGTCCCACACTATCTCATTGCCTGGGAGAGGATTGGAGTTCTGGTTGGTTAAATACCCCAGAATTCCTACCTCTCTTAATGGCTTTGAAGTATGGTGTAGTGGATACAGCATGCAACTGCCACCTTGTTGGCCAGTGTTCGAGTCCCCTGGTGGGTTGAGTGTCTAAAAAGTTATAAACTTCAGCTACTGGAATAGGGTAGTCTGTGCATTAAGCATTTGGCACTGAGTTTTCCCATATAACAGGAATCGATGAAAGAGCATCAGAGGTCCCACACTATCTCATTGCCTGGGAGAGGATTGGAGTTCTGGTTGGTTAAATACCCCAGAATTCCTACCTCTCTTAATGGCTTTGAAGTATGGTGTAGTGGATACAGCATGCAACTGCCACCTTGTTTGCCAGTGTTCGAGTCCCCTGGTGGGTTGAGTGTCTAAAAAGTTATAAACTTCAGCTACTGGAATAGGGTAGTCTGTGCATTAAGCATTTGGCACTGAGTTTTCCCATATAACAGGAATCGATGAAAGAGCATCAGAGGTCCCACACTATCTCATTGCCTGGGAGAGGATTGGAGTTCTGGTTGGTTAAATACCCCAGAATTCCTACCTCTCTTAATGGCTTTGAAGTATGGTGTAGTGGATACAGCATGCAACTGCCACCTTGTTGGCCAGTGTTCGAGTCCCCTGGTGGGTTGAGTGTCTAAAAAGTTATAAACTTCAGCTACTGGAATAGGGTAGTCTGTGCATTAAGCATTTGGCACTGAGTTTTCCCATATAACAGGAATCGATGAAAGAGCATCAGAGGTCCCTACACTATCTCATTGCCTGGGAGAGGATTGGAGTTCTGGTTGGTTAAATACCCCAGAATTCCTACCTCTCTTAATGGCTTTGAAGTATGGTGTAGTGGATACAGCATGCAACTGCCACCTTGTTGGCCAGTGTTCGAGTCCCCTGGTGGGTTGAGTGTCTAAAAAGTTATAAACTTCAGCTACTGGAATAGGGTAGTCTGTGCATTAAGCATTTGGCACTGAGTTTTCCCATATAACAGGAATCGATGAAAGAGCATCAGAGGTCCCACACTATCTCATTGCCTGGGAGAGGATTGGAGTTCTGGTTGGTTAAATACCCCAGAATTCCTACCTCTCTTAATGGCTTTGAAGTATGGTGTAGTGGATACAGCATGCAACTGCCACCTTGTTGGCCAGTGTTCGAGTCCCCTGGTGGGTTGAGTGTCTAAAAAGTTATAAACTTCAGCTACTGGAATAGGGTAGTCTGTGCATTAAGCATTTGGCACTGAGTTTTCCCATATAACAGGAATCGATGAAAGAGCATCAGAGGTCCCACACTATCTCATTGCCTGGGAGAGGATTGGAGTTCTGGTTGGTTAAATACCCCAGAATTCCTACCTCTCTTAATGGCTTTGAAGTATGGTGTAGTGGATACAGCATGCAACTGCCACCTTGTTGGCCAGTGTTCGAGTCCCCTGGTGGGTTGAGTGTCTAAAAAGTTATAAACTTCAGCTACTGGAATAGGGTAGTCTGTGCATTAAGCATTTGGCACTGAGTTTTCCCATATAACAGGAATCGATGAAAGAGCATCAGAGGTCCCACACTATCTCATTGCCTGGGAGAGGATTGGAGTTCTGGTTGGTTAAATACCCCAGAATTCCTACCTCTCTTAATGGCTTTGAAGTATGGTGTAGTGGATACAGCATGCAACTGCCACCTTGTTGGCCAGTGTTCGAGTCCCCTGGTGGGTTGAGTGTCTAAAAAGTTATAAACTTCAGCTACTGGAATAGGGTAGTCTGTGCATTAAGCATTTGGCACTGAGTTTTCCCATATAACAGGAATCGATGAAAGAGCATCAGAGGTCCCACACTATCTCATTGCCTGGGAGAGGATTGGAGTTCTGGTTGGTTAAATACCCCAGAATTCCTACCTCTCTTAATGGCTTTGAAGTATGGTGTAGTGGATACAGCATGCAACTGCCACCTTGTTGGCCAGTGTTCGAGTCCCCTGGTGGGTTGAGTGTCTAAAAAGTTATAAACTTCAGCTACTGGAATAGGGTAGTCTGTGCATTAAGCATTTGGCACTGAGTTTTCCCATATAACAGGAATCGATGAAAGAGCATCAGAGGTCCCACACTATCTCATTGCCTGGGAGAGGATTGGAGTTCTGGTTGGTTAAATACCCCAGAATTCCTACCTCTCTTAATGGCTTTGAAGTATGGTGTAGTGGATTACAGCATGCAACTGCCACCTTGTTGGCCAGTGTTCGAGTCCCCTGGTGGGTTGAGTGTCTAAAAAGTTATAAACTTCAGCTACTGGAATAGGGTAGTCTGTGCATTAAGCATTTGGCACTGAGTTTTCCCATATAACAGGAATCGATGAAAGAGCATCAGAGGTCCCACACTATCTCATTGCCTGGGAGAGGATTGGAGTTCTGGTTGGTTAAATACCCCAGAATTCCTACCTCTCTTAATGGCTTTGAAGTATGGTGTAGTGGATACAGCATGCAACTGCCACCTTGTTGGCCAGTGTTCGAGTCCCCTGGTGGGTTGAGTGTCTAAAAAGTTATAAACTTCAGCTACTGGAATAGGGTAGTCTGTGCATTAAGCATTTGGCACTGAGTTTTCCCATATAACAGGAATCGATGAAAGAGCATCAGAGGTCCCACACTATCTCATTGCCTGGGAGAGGATTGGAGTTCTGGTTGGTTAAATACCCCAGAATTCCTACCTCTCTTAATGGCTTTGAAGTATGGTGTAGTGGATACAGCATGCAACTGCCACCTTGTTGGCCAGTGTTCGAGTCCCCTGGTGGGTTGAGTGTCTAAAAAGTTATAAACTTCAGCTACTGGAATAGGGTAGTCTGTGCATTAAGCATTTGGCACTGAGTTTTCCCATATAACAGGAATCGATGAAAGAGCATCAGAGGTCCCACACTATCTCATTGCCTGGGAGAGGATTGGAGTTCTGGTTGGTTAAATACCCCAGAATTCCTACCTCTCTTAATGGCTTTGAAGTATGGTGTAGTGGATACAGCATGCAACTGCCACCTTGTTGGCCAGTGTTCGAGTCCCCTGGTGGGTTGAGTGTCTAAAAAGTTATAAACTTCAGCTACTGGAATAGGGTAGTCTGTGCATTAAGCATTTGGCACTGAGTTTTCCCATATAACAGGAATCGATGAAAGAGCATCAGAGGTCCCACACTATCTCATTGCCTGGGAGAGGATTGGAGTTCTGGTTGGTTAAATACCCCAGAATTCCTACCTCTCTTAATGGCTTTGAAGTATGGTGTAGTGGATACAGCATGCAACTGCCACCTTGTTGGCCAGTGTTCGAGTCCCCTGGTGGGTTGAGTGTCTAAAAAGTTATAAACTTCAGCTACTGGAATAGGGTAGTCTGTGCATTAAGCATTTGGCACTGAGTTTTCCCATATAACAGGAATCGATGAAAGAGCATCAGAGGTCCCACACTATCTCATTGCCTGGGAAGAGGATTGGAGTTCTGGTTGGTTAAATACCCCAGAATTCCTACCTCTCTTAATGGCTTTGAAGTATGGTGTAGTGGATTACAGCATGCAACTGCCACCTTGTTGGCCAGTGTTCGAGTCCCCTGGTGGGTTGAGTGTCTAAAAAGTTATAAACTTCAGCTACTGGAGTAGGGTAGTCTGTCCTTTAAGCATTTGGCACTGAGTTTTCCCATATAACAGGAATCGATGAAAGAGCATCAGAGGTCCCACACTATCTCATTGCCTGGGAGAGGATTGGAGTTCTGGTTGGTTAAATACCCCAGAATTCCTACCTCTCTTAATGGCTTTGAAGTATGGTGTAGTGGATACAGCATGCAACTGCCACCTTGTTTGCCAGTGTTCGAGTCCCCTGGTGGGTTGAGTGTCTAAAAAGTTATAAACTTCAGCTACTGGAATAGGGTAGTCTGTGCATTAAGCATTTGGCACTGAGTTTTCCCATATAACAGGAATCGATGAAAGAGCATCAGAGGTCCCACACTATCTCATTGCCTGGGAGAGGATTGGAGTTCTGGTTGGTTAAATACCCCAGAATTCGTACCTCTCTTAATGGCTTTGAAGTATGGTGTAGTGGATACAGCATGCAACTGCCACCTTGTTTGCCAGTGTTCGAGTCCCCTGGTGGGTTGAGTGTCTAAAAAGTTATAAACTTCAGCTACTGGA
>NW_027190347.1:0-42197 GCF_040958095.1 Procambarus clarkii | reverse complement strand
TACACAGAGTAACACCAGTACACACAGTAACACCAGTACACACAGTAACACCAGTGTACACTAACCCAGTGTACACAGTATACCAGTGCACACAGTAACACCATGTACATAGTAACACCAGTAACGCCAGTGTACACAGTAACACCAGTGTACACAGTAACACCAGTGCACACAGTAACACCAGTACACACAGTAACACCAGTGTACACTGTAACACCAGTGTACACAGTAACCAGTGCACACAGTAACACCAGTGTAGTAACACATAGTAACACCAGTAACGCCAGTGTACACAGTAACACCAGTGTACACAGTAACACCAGTGCACACAGTAACACCAGTACACACAGTAACACCAATGTGCATAGTAACACCAGTACACACAGTAACACCAGTGTACACAGTAACACCAGTGTATACAGTAACATCAGTACACACAGTAACACCAGTACACACATTAACACCAGTACACACAGTAACACCAGTGCACACAGTAACACGAGTACCCACAGTAACACCAGTACCCACAGTAACACCAGTGCACACAGTAACACCAGTGCACACAATAACAACAGTACACACAGTAACACCAGTGCACACAGTAACACCAGTGTACACAGTAACACCAGTACTCACGTAACACCAGTGCACACAGTAACACCAGTACACACAGTAACACCAGTGCACACAGTAACACCAGTGTACACAGTAACACCAGTACACACAGTAACACCAGTGTACACAGTAACACTAGTACACACAGTAACACCAGTGTACACAGTAACACCAGTACACAGTAACACCAGTACACACAGTAACACCAGTGTACACAGTAACACCAGTGCACACAGTAACACCAGTATACACAGTAACACCAGTACCCACAGTAACACCAGTGCACACAGTAACACCAGTACACACAGTAACCCCAGTGCACACAGTAACACCAGTGCACACAGTAACACCAGTGCACACAGTAACACCAGTACACACAGTAACCCCAGTGCACACAGTAACACCAGTGTACACAGTAACACCAGTACACACAGTAACACCAGTGTACACAGTAACACCAGTACACACAGTAACACCAGTGTACACAGTAACACCAGTACACACAGTAACACCAGTACACACAGTAACACCAGTGCACACAGTAACACCAGTGTACACAGTAACACCAGTACACACAGTAACACCAGTGTACACAGTAACACTAGTACACACAGTAACACCAGTGTACACAGTAACACCAGTACACACAGTAACACCAGTACACACAGTAACACCAGTGTACACAGTAACACCAGTGCACACAGTAACACCAGTATACACAGTAACACCAGTACCCACAGTAACACCAGTGCACACAGTAACACCAGTACACACAGTAACCCCAGTGCACACAGTAACACCAGTGCACACAGTAACACCAGTGCACACAGTAACACCAGTACACACAGTAACCCCAGTGCACACAGTAACACCAGTGCACACAGTAACACCAGTACACACAGTAACCCCAGTGCACACAGTAACACCAGTGCACACAGTAACACCAGTGCACACAGTAACACCAGTACACACAGTATCACCAGTACACACAGTAACCCCAGTGCGCACAGTAACACCAGTGCACACAGTAACACCAGTGCACACAGGAACACCAGTACACACAGTAACACTGGTACACACAGTAACACCAGTACACACAGTAACACCAGTGCACACAGTAACACCAGTACCCACAGTAACACCAGTGCACACAGTAACACCAGTACACACAGTAACACTAGTGCACACAGTAACACCAGTGTACACAGTAACACCAATACACAAAGTAACACCTGTGTACATAGTAACACCAGTGTACACAGTACCACCAGTGTACACAGTAACACCAGTACACACAGTAACACCAGTGTACACAGTAACACCAGTGTACACAGTACCACCAGTATACACAGTAACACCAGTACCCACAGTTACACCAGTACACACAGTAACACCAGTGTACACAGTAACACCAATACACAAAGTAACACCTGTGTACATAGTAACACCAGTGTACACAGTACCACCAGTGTACACAGTAACACCAGTACACACAGTAACACCAGTGTACACAGTAACACCAGTGTACACAGTACCACCAGTATACACAGTAACACCAGTACCCACAGTTACACCAGTACACACAGTAACACCAGTGTACACAGTAACACCAGTACACACAGTAACACCAGTGTACATAGTAACACCAGTGTACACAGTAACACCAGTACACACAGTAACACCAGTGTACACTGTAACACCAGTGTACACAGTATTACTGGTGCACACAGTAACACCAGTGTACATAGTAACACCAGTGTACACAGTAACACCAGTGTACACAGTAACACCAGTGCACACAGTAACACCAGTACACACAGTAACACCAGTGTGCATAGTAACACCAGTACACACAGTAACACCAGTGTACACAGTAACACCAGTGTGCACAGTAACATCAGTACACACAGTAACACCAGTGTACACAGTAACACCAGTGTGCACAGTAACATCAGTACACACAGTAACACCAGTACCCACAGTAACACCAGTGCACACAGTAACACCAGTGCACACAATAACACCAGTACACACATATGTAAGTACCAGTAACACCAGTAAGTACCAATACCAGTAGTACCAGTAAGTACCAATAACACCAGTACACACATATGTACACCACACATGTAAGACCAATCCTGGAGTATGCGGCCCCAGCATGGAGCCCGTACCTTGTCAAGCACAAGACGAAGCTGGGAAAAGTCCAAAGGTATGCCACTAGACTAGTCCCAGAACTAAGAGGCATGAGTTACGAGGAAAGGCTGCGGGAAATGCACCTTACGACACTGGAAGACAGAAGAGTAAGGGGAGACATGATCACAACCTACAAAATCCTCAGAGGAATCGACCGGGTAAACAAGGATAAACTATTCAACACTGGTGGGACGCGAACAAGGGGACACAGGTGGAAACTGAGTACTCACATGAGCCACAGAGACGTTAGAAGGAACTTTTTTAGTGTCAGAGTAGTTAACGGATGGAATGCATTAGGCAGTGATGTGGTGGAGGCTGACTCCATACACAGTTTTAAATGTAGATATGATAGAGCCCAGTAGGCTCAGGAATCTGTACACCAGTTGATTGACAGTTGAGAGGCGGGACCAAAGAGCTCAAAGCTCAACCCCCGCAAGCACAAATAGGTGAGTACAAATAGGTGAGTACACAGTAACACCAGTGCACACAGTAACACCAGTGTACACATTAACACCAGTACACACGGTAACACCAGTGCACACAGTAATACCAGTACACACAGTAACACCAGTGCACACAGTAACACCAGTGTACACAGTAACACCAGTACACACAGTAACACCAGTGTACACAGTAACACCAGTACACACAGTAAACCAGTGTACACAGTAACACCAGTACACACAGTAACACCAGTGTACACAGTAACACCAGTGCACACAGTAACACCAGTGTACACAGTAACACCAGTACCCACAGTAACACCAGTGCACACAGTAACACCAGTACACACAGTAACCCCAGTGCACACAGTAACACCAGTGCACACAGTAACACCAGTGCACACAGTAACACCAGTGCACACAGTAACACCAGTACACACAGTAACCCCAGTGCACACAGTAACACCAGTGCACACAGTAACACCAGTACACACAGTAACCCCAGTGCACACAGTAACACCAGTGCACACAGTAACACCAGTGTACACAGTAACACCAGTACCCACAGTAACACCAGTGCACACAGTAACACCAGTACACACAGTAACCCCAGTGCACACAGTAACACCAGTGCACACAGTAACACCAGTACACACAGGATCCCCAGTGCACACAGTAACACCAGTGCACACAGTAACACCAGTACACACAGTAACCCCAGTGTACACAGTAACACCAGTGCACAAAGTAACACCAGTGCACACAGTAACACCAGTACACACAGTATCACCAGTACACACAGTAACCCCAGTGCACACAGTAACACCAGTGCACACAGTAACCCAGTACCCACAGTAACACCAGTGCACACAGTAACACCAGTACACACAGTAACACCAGTGCACATAGTAACACCAGTGTACACAGTAACACCAGTACACACAGTAACACCAGTGTACATAGTAACACCAGTGTACACAGTACCACTGGTGTACACAGTAACACCAGTACACACAGTAACACCAGTGTACACAGTAACACCAGTGTACACAGTACCACCAGTATACACAGTAACACAGTACCCACAGTTACACCAGTACACACAGTAACACCAGTGTACACAGTAACACCAGTACACACAGTAACACCAGTGTACATAGTAACACCAGTGTACACAGTAACACCAGTACAAACAGTAACACCAGTACACACAGTAACACCAGTACACACAGTAACACCAGTACACACAGTAACACCAGTGTACACAGTAACACCAGTACACACAGTAACACCAGTGTACATAGTAACACCGGTACACAGTAACACCAGTACACACAGTAACACCAGTACACACAGTAACACCAGTGTACACAGTAACACCAGTACACACAGTAACACCAGTGTACACTGTAACACCAGTGTACACAGTATTACTGGTGCACACAGTAACACCAGTGTACATAGTAACACCAGTGTACACATTAACACCAGTGTACACAGTAACACCAACGCACACAGTAACACCAGTACACACAGTAACACCAGTGTGCATAGTAACACCAGTACACACAGTAACACCAGTGTACACAGTAACACCAGTGTACACAGTAACATCAGTACACACAGTAACACCAGTACACACATTAACACCAGTACACACAGTAACACCAGTGCACACAGTAACACCAGTACCCACAGTAACACCAGTGCACACAGTAACAGCAGTGCACACAATAACACCAGTACACACAGTAACACCAGTGCACACAGTAACACCAGTGTACACATTAACACCAGTACACACGGTAACACCAGTGCACACATTAACACCAGTACACACGGTAACACCAGTGCACACAGTAACACCAGTACACACAGTAACACCAGTGCACACAGTAACACCAGAACACACAGTAACACCAGTGCACACAGTAACACCAGTGTACACAGTAACACCAGTACACACAGTAACACCAGTGTACACAGTAACACCAGTACACACAGTAACACCAGTGTACACAGTAACACCAGTACACACAGTAATACCAGTACACACAGTAACCCCAGTGCACACAGTAACACCAGTGTACACAGGAACACCAGTACACACAGTAACACCAGTACACACAGTAACACCAGTACACACAGTAACACCAGTGCACACAGTAACACCAGTGCACACAATAACACCAGTACACACAGTAACACCAGTACACACAATATCACCAGTACACACAGTAACCCCAGTGCACACAGTAACACCAGTGCACACAGTAACACCAGTGCACACAGTAACACTGGTACACACAGTAACACCAGTACACACAGTAACACCAGTGCACACAGTAACACCAGTACACACAGTAACACCAGTGCACACAGTAACACCAGTACCCACAGTAAAACCAGTGCACACAGTAACACCAGTACACACAGTAACACTAGTGCACACAGTAACACCAGTGTACACAGTAACACCAGTACACAAAGTAACACCTGTGTACATAGTAACACCAGTGTACACAGTACCACCAGTGTACACAGTAACACCAGTACACACAGTAACACCAGTGTACACAGTAACACCAGTGTACACAGTACCACCAGTATACACAGTAACACCAGTACCCACAGTTACACCAGTACACACAGTAACACCAGTGTACACAGTAACACCAGTACACACAGTAACACCAGTGTACATAGTAACACCAGTGTACACAGTAACACCAGTACAAACAGTAACACCAGTACACACAGTAACACCAGTACACACAGTAACACCAGTACACAGAGTAACACCAGTGTACACACTAACACCAGTACACACAGTAACACCAGTGTACATAGTAACACCGGTACACAGAGTAACACCAGTACACACAGTAACACCAGTACACACAGTAACACCAGTGTACACAGTAACACCAGTACACACAGTAACACCAGTGTACACTGTAACACCAGTGTACACAGTATTACTGGTGCACACAGTAACACCAGTGTACATAGTAACACCAGTGTACACAGTAACACCAGTGTACACAGTAACACCAGTGCACACAGTAACACCAGTACACACAGTAACACCAGTGTGCATAGTAACACCAGTACACACAGTAACACCAGTGTACACAGTAACACCAGTGTGCACAGTAACATCAGTACACACAGTAACACCAGTGTACACAGTAACACCAGTGTGCACAGTAACATCAGTACACACAGTAACACCAGTACCCACAGTAACACCAGTGCACACAGTAACACCAGTGCACACAATAACACCAGTACACACATATGTAAGTACCAGTAACACCAGTAAGTACCAATACCAGTAGTACCAGTAAGTACCAGTAACACCAGTAAGTACCAATACCAGTAGTACCAGTAAGTACCAATAACACCAGTACACACATATGTACACCACATATGTAAGACCAATCCTGGAGTATGCGGCCCCAGCATGGAGCCCGTACCTTGTCAAGCACAATACGAAGCTGGAAAAAGTCCAAAGGTATGCCACTAGACTAGTCCCAGAACTAAGAGGCATGAGTTACGAGGAAAGGCTGCGGGAAATGCACCTTACGACACTGGAAGACAGAAGAGTAAGGGGAGACATGATCACAACCTACAAAATCCTCAGAGGAATCGACCGGGTAAACAAGGATAAACTATTCAACACTGGTGGGACGCGAACAAGGGGACACAGGTGGAAACTGAGTACTCACATGAGCCACAGAGACGTTAGAAGGAACTTTTTTAGTGTCAGAGTAGTTAACGGATGGAATGCATTAGGCAGTGATGTGGTGGAGGCTGACTCCATACACAGTTTTAAATGTAGATATGATAGAGCCCAGTAGGCTCAGGAATCTGTACACCAGTTGATTGACAGTTGAGAGGCGGGACCAAAGAGCTCAAAGCTCAACCCCCGCAAGCACAAATAGGTGAGTACAAATAGGTGAGTACACAGTAACACCAGTGCACACAGTAACACCAGTGTACACATTAACACCAGTACACACGGTAACACCAGTGCACACAGTAATACCAGTACACACAGTAACACCAGTGCACACAGTAACACCAGTGTACACAGTAACACCAGTACACACAGTAACACCAGTGTACACAGTAACACCAGTACACACAGTAACACCAGTGTACACAGTAACACCAGTACACACAGTAACACCAGTGAACACAGTAACACCAGTGCACACAGTAACACCAGTGTACACAGTAACACCAGTACCCACAGTAACACCAGTGCACACAGTAACACCAGTACACACAGTAACCCCAGTGCACACAGTAACACCAGTGCACACAGTAACACCAGTGCACACAGTAACACCAGTGCACACAGTAACACCAGTACACACAGTAACCCCAGTGCACACAGTAACACCAGTGCACACAGTAACACCAGTACACACAGTAACCCCAGTGCACACAGTAACACCAGTGCACACAGTAACACCAGTGTACACAGTAACACCAGTACCCACAGTAACACCAGTGCACACAGTAACACCAGTACACACAGTAACCCCAGTGCACACAGTAACACCAGTGCACACAGTAACACCAGTGCACACAGTAACACCAGTACACACAGGATCCCCAGTGCACACAGTAACACCAGTGCACACAGTAACACCAGTACACACAGTAACCCCAGTGTACACAGTAACACCAGTGCACACAGTAACACCAGTGCACACAGTAACACCAGTACACACAGTATCACCAGTACACACAGTAACCCCAGTGCACACAGTAACACCAGTGCACACAGTAACACCAGTGCACACAGGAACACCAGTACACACAGTAACACTAGTACACACAGTAACACCAGTACACACAGTAACACCAGTGCACACAGTAACACCAGTACCCACAGTAACACCAGTGCACACAGTAACACCAGTACACACAGTAACACCAGTGCACACAGTAACACCAGTGTACACAGTAACACCAGTACACACAGTAACACCAGTGTACATAGTAACACCAGTGTACACAGTACCACCAGTGTACACAGTAACACCAGTACACACAGTAACACCAGTGTACACAGTAACACCAGTGTACACAGTACCACCAGTATACACAGTAACACCAGTACCCACAGTTACACCAGTACACACAGTAACACCAGTGTACACAGTAACACCAGTACACACAGTAACACCAGTGTACATAGTAACACCAGTGTACACAGTAACACCAGTACAAACAGTAACACCAGTACACACAGTAACACCAGTACACACAGTAACACCAGTACACACAGTAACACCAGTGTACACAGTAACACCAGTACACACAGTAACACCAGTGAACATAGTAACACCGGTACACAGAGTAACACCAGTACACACAGTAACACCAGTACACACAGTAACACCAGTGTACACAGTAACACCAGTACACACAGTAACACCAGTGTACACTGTAACACCAGTGTACACAGTATTACTGGTGCACACAGTAACACCAGTGTACATAGTAACACCAGTGTACACATTAACACCAGTGTACACAGTAACACCAACGCACACAGTAACACCAGTACACACAGTAACACCAGTGTGCATAGTAACACCAGTACACACAGTAACACCAGTGTACACAGTAACACCAGTGTACACAGTAACATCAGTACACACAGTAACACCAGTACACACATTAACACCAGTACACACAGTAACACCAGTGCACACAGTAACACCAGTACCCACAGTAACACCAGTGCACACAGTAACAGCAGTGCACACAATAACACCAGTACACACAGTAACACCAGTGCACACAGTAACACCAGTGTACACATTAACACCAGTACACACGGTAACACCAGTGCACACAGTAACACCAGTACACACAGTAACACCAGTGCACACAGTAACACCAGTACACAGTAACACCAGTACACACAGTAACACCAGTGTACACAGTAACACCAGTACACACAGTAACACCAGTGTACACAGTAACACCAGTACACACAGTAACACCAGTACACACAGTAACCCAGTGCACACAGTAACACCAGTACACAGTAACACCAGTACACACAGTAACACCAGTACACAGTAACACCAGTAACACAGTAACACCAGTACACACAGTAACACCAGTACACACAGTAACACCAGTGCACACAGTAACACCAGTGTACACAGGAACACCAGTACACACAGTAACACCAGTGCACACAGTAACACCAGTACACACATTAACACCAGTGCACACAGTAACACCAGTACCCACAGTAACACCAGTGCACACAGTAACTCCAGTACACACAGTAACACCAGTGCACACAGTAACACCAGTGTACACAGTAACACCAGTACACACAGTAACACCAGTGTACATAGTAACACCAGTGTACACAGTACCACCAGTGTACACAGTAACACCAGTACACACAGTAACACCAGTGCACACAGTAACACCAGTACCCACAGTAACACCAGTGCACACAGTAACACCAGTGCACACAATAACACCAGTACACACAGTAACACCAGTACACACAGTATCACCAGTACACACAGTAACCCCAGTGCACACAGTAACACCAGTACCCACAGTTACACCAGTACACACAGTAACACCAGTGTACACAGTAACACCAGTACACACAGTAACACCAGTGTACATAGTAACACCAGTGTACACAGTAACACCAGTACAAACAGTAACACCAGTACACACAGTAACACCAGTACACACAGTAACACCAGTACACACAGTAACACCAGTGTACACAGTAACACCAGTACACACAGTAACACCAGTGTACATAGTAACACCGGTACACAGAGTAACACCAGTACACACAGTAACACCAGTACACACAGTAACACCAGTGTACACAGTAACACCAGTACACACAGTAACACCAGTGTACACTGTAACACCAGTGTACACAGTATTACTGGTGCACACAGTAACACCAGTGTACATAGTAACACCAGTGTACACAGTAACACCAGTGTACACAGTAACACCAATGCACACAGTAACACCAGTACACACAGTAACACCAGTGTGCATAGTAACACCAGTACACACAGTAACTCCAGTGTACACAGTAACACCAGTGTACACAGTAACATCAGTACACACAGTAACACCAGTACACACATTAACACCAGTACACACAGTAACACCAGTGCACACAGTAACACCAGTACCCACAGTAACACCAGTGCACACAGTAACAGCAGTGCACACAATAACACCAGTACACACAGTAACACCAGTGCACACAGTAACACCAGTGTACACATTAACACCAGTACACACGGTAACACCAGTGCACACAGTAACACCAGTACACACAGTAACACCAGTGCACACAGTAACACCAGTGTACACGGTAACACCAGCACACACAGTAACACCAGTGTACACAGTAACACCAGTACACACAGTAACACCAGTATACACAGTAACACCAGTACACACAGTAACACCAGTACACACAGTAACCCCAGTGCACACAGTAACACCAGTGTACACAGGAACACCAGTACACACAGTAACACCAGTACACACAGTAACACCAGTACACACAGTAACACCAGTGCACACAGTAACACCAGTGTACACAGGAACACCAGTACACACAGTAACACCAGTGCACACAGTAACACCAGTACCCACAGTAACACCAGTGCACACAGTAACACCAGTGCACACAATAACACCAGTACACACAGTAACACCAGTGCACACAGTAACACCAGTGTACACATTAACACCAGTACACACGGTAACACCAGTGCACACAGTAACACCAGTACACACAGTAACACCAGTGCACACAGTAACACCAGTGTACACAGTAACACCAGTACACACAGTAACAGCAGTGTACACAGTAACACCAGTACACACAGTAACACCAGTGTACACAGTAACACCAGTACACACAGTAACACCAGTACACACAGTAACCCCAGTGCACACAGTAACACCAGAGTACACAGGAACACCAGTACACACAGTAACACCAGTACACACAGTAACACCAGTACACACAGTAACACCAGTGCACACAGTAACACCAGTGTACACAGGAACACCAGTACACACAGTAACACCAGTACACACAGTAACACCAGTACACACAGTAACACCAGTGCACACAGTAACACCAGTACCCACAGTACCACCATGTTACGGCCCTCTTGGGTCGCAACTGGGTTCTTTCTCTGATGTTAGTAGAGTTTGGGTATCCGGCCCCAAGCTAGTAGTGGCTTTCAAGGGGTGTGCTCCGTAACGCAAGTAAATTAAAGGGGAAGGGATAAAACTGCTCAGAAATAAATATATATTCACCACCACCAATAAATAAATATATATACAGTCACACGCTGTGTTACGAACCCGGATCCAGCGTCCGAGCACGGAGCAGTGACGACCACGCCATCTGTGGGTCAGCTCCCGAAACCCCCTCCAAACGGACGACGACACCTGGTGAAGACGACGTGTACTGGCCTCGAGGGCCAGTTTCCAGTCCTGTTCAGCGCTCAACACAGCCGCTGCTGACCTCTGGTGAGGTGGTGCTCAGACACCAGCGCCATCTATGGAGTGGATAGGTGGGCGTTTGTGTCTGAGCCTGTAAGTGAGGTGCCTTAGTGTGTCCCAGTTATTGATGACGTGTCTGCTTACAGAGTCGACCTGGGACTGCTGTGATGGAAGTTGAGTCAGTCTACCCGAGGCAGCCGTCTCCATACCGTGTGCTTTGCTGCAGCAGCTGTGAAGTTGTCCCCCGGAAGAACACTGTGGTGTTACCCTGCCAGTGGAGTGGCAGTAGAAGGATCGTCATACCCGGGACCGACTGCTGGAGAAGATTATCCACTGGGGTACTGAGGACAGGAGAGTGATTTGTGATATCACACGAGGCTCCTGTCTAGGGCGTTACCCTAATATCGCCCGTGGAGTGGCCTGACCAGCCTTGCTGATCCGGAACCTGCCAGTAAACCTGCTGGACGTGGGGTTGACGGCCTCCACGGCGGTGCCCCCAGTGGACCTGTGTTTTGGCTGACCAGTGGCCAGGGTAGGCTCAACTTCTCAGAGGATTCGTTGTGAGGCCACGAAGAAGCACCGAGGACTCAGCACCGAGAGTTTTGCTCCAGAGTCTTCAGCAAAAGACAATTGTGTATTTTCCCCTTGTACAGTGTTAATACCCCTCCCCCTGTGCACTTTTATATATTATTTATTTGGTGATGGGAACAATTATAGTCTTAAGTTCTTAACTTTCTTTCCCTTCCCCCTTTAAGTTTCTTGCGTCACGGATCACATCCCTTGAAAGCCGCTACTGGCTTGGGGTCGGATATAACTTCCTCTAACAACATCAGAGTAAGAACCCCGTTGCGTCCCGAGAGGGCCGTAACATAATTGGCATCCCCAGCGGGATCCGTCCCCTTGTTAAGTATGTTTGACAGGGGTGGTGAAGTGGCGTAATCCCTGTATATAATTCCCCCTGTGTGACGATTGTGACGTTATACGTCCTGTGCGGTGCTCAAGAGTGACTAAGTGCAATATTGTGCAGTGTGGTGCTCGCTGTGATTAAGCGATTAAGTGCAATATTGACTAGTGCGGTGCTCAGTGATTCAGTGCAATATTGTAGAGCGAAGGGTTCGCTGTGATTAAGTGCGATATTGCGTAGTGCGGTGCCCGAAGTGATTACGTGCAATATTGACAAGTGCAGTGTTTGGTGCGATAAAGTGCAATATTGACGTAGAACAGTGCTCGGTGCGTTAAGTGCTAACGTGTAAGCAGTGTGTTAAGTGCTAGTTGAGTGTTCCGTCTGTGACAATGGCAGATAAAGCTACCATCGATGATCTGGACGACGTTCAGGCTTTTCTGAACAGAGTGGACTGTCTTGCCAGATTAAAATATCTGAGCAAACCAGAGCTTGTACTAGTGAGCGCCTACCTGGAGATCAAGATCCGTGCCAGTGATTCCCGTGTGGAGATCTTGTCCAAGGTTCACCGGCACCTGAAGGCAGAGGAGAAACAGGAAGGCGAGGCTCCTAGTACAAAAGAAGGTGAGGAAATAGCTTCCACGGAAAAGGAAGATAAGGGCAGCGACATTGACAGTGATGCAGGTGAGCTTAATATCAGCTTCCTAACAGTCAAAATGCGTGCCCTAGAGATAAATCGCGAGATAGAGTGGAAGAAGTTAGAATTAGAACGAGAATTAAAAGATAAAGAAGTGGAGATGAAAAATAAAGAAATGGAGATGAAAGAAAAGGAAATGGCGATGAGGCGTTTAGAATTGGAAGAAAGGAAAGAAGAACGAGAAAAAGAAGAGAGACGAGAAAGAGAAAGAGAAGAACGAGAAAGAGAAGAGAGACGAGAGAGAGAAGAGCGAGAGCGAGAAAGAGAAGAACGAGAGCGAGAAAGAGAAAACGAGACAGACAAGAACGACGAGACAGAGAGGAAAGACAGAGACAACATGAACTAGAAGTATTGCGACTAGGCGGTGGTCGGAGGCTAACAACGGACACCAGCGGTTTCGATCCGGTAAGAAACATCAAAATGGTCCCCAAATTCAATGAGAGGGAAGTTTCGGAGTTCTTTGCAGCCTTCGAGAAAGTCGCTGCCTCTTTGGAGTGGCCAAGGGAGAATTGGGCCATCATGATACAGTCAGTCTTGACTGGGAAGGCCTAAATCGCTTACTCCACGTTATCCCTTGACGACTCCGGCGATTATGACAAGGTGAAGAAGGTTGTGCTCATGGCGTACCAATTGGTACCTGAGGCTTACAGGCAAAAGTTCAGAAACCTGAAGAAGACCTCAGAGCACACTTTTACCGAATTCGCCACCATCAAGGAGCGACTTTTCCAGGAATGGTGTGCCTCTCGGAAGGTGGAGACCAAGGAAGACCTCGAGCAGCTGATACTGCTAGAGGACTTCAAGGATTGTTTGTCTGGAGACCTGAAGACCTACTTAGAGGAACAGCAGGTAGAGACCTTGAGTGCGGCAGCCACCATGGCTGAAGAGTATATCCTGACGCATAGGCCTTCTGCTAAGTACGTCCCAAGGCACTACCAACGCCGGTTCGATAAACCTCAGGACGAAGAAGAGACTCCCGTCCCACGAAGCGCTAAGAAGACGCCCCCAAGTAGCCCTCGAAGAACAAGTCCTAGCAGTCCAAAACACCGGAGCCCGAGGAGGAATATGGTGTGCTGGACTTGTGGGCAGAAAGGGCATGTAGCTGCTATGTGCCGAGGCAGAAGAGGTGGCAGCGCACGTAGGGAGGTGATGATGATGACCTGTGTTACACCACCAGCAGGAAACCAGTCGACGACGACACAGGAAGGATCAAGTTTGTTCTCCCCTCACACTTCAGGCGGGTATGTATCGAGTGATCATACTGGTAGATCAGTTGTAGTGCTCAGAGATAGTGGAGCAGCCCAGTCCCTGATCGTGAAGAGCTCGTTACCCGAGGGAGTAAGTGTAGACGGGAGACGACAGGTTGTCCTGGTTGGGTTTCCAAGGACGCAGTATATCGCCCCCTTAGTGCCGGTACATCTCGACTCGCCTTTCTTCAGCGGCACATGTGCGTTGGCAGTAGTCGATACCCTCCCTGTGGCTGGGATTGACGTGGTACTAGCCAACGACTTGGTGACAGATTGGAGCATCAATCTTCCCAAGGTCGCGGACGAGTCAGCCAAAACAGCAAGGTCGGAGGTAACGGCAGGCAATGGTAATGTCCAGGTAAAGGCAGACCCGGATTCAAACGGGTTTAATTTGTCCTCTCTCCCGCAGATCGACAGTGTTCTAGCAGAGTCTCCTGATTCTTCTCCCGACGAGGAACATGCGGTTACGATGGCAGAAGTACCTGAGCTAGAAGAGAGACCTTGTGTGCAGGCACCCACGGATACCAACGAGTCTGGAGCGAAGGCAGATGAGTACTTGCGGTATGGCATTGTACAGCGTTCATTGAACCGGCCAGAGATTCCCCAGACGTCAGAGGTATGTGAGGTGCGTTCGAAAGGTCTAGTGCCCTCTTTGGTCCAAACCAGGCTAGTGGATATAGCCGGCTATGGACATGACAGACTCAGGAAGCTTATCCCTCAGGTGACCAAATGTTTCCTAGCCGTATTTTGTTTTATTCTCGTATGTGTTCTCGTGTGTGGTCTCGGTAAGGATCAGTGGACGACCCGAAGGATGATGGCTCCCTTGAACATCGTGAAGAGATCCCAGGGATTAGAGACGTGCACTGTGAGTGTGGCAGTCGAAGAAGGGACCTGGAAGGTGATGGTAGATACAGGAGGTACGAGAAATGATAATATGAGTGACTGTTTCCGACAGGTTGACACCCCCCGCGTGATTGCTGAGCCTCAATACAGCGTTATACGGAACGTTGGTCGACCTGACGGTGGCAGAGCGAATGCCATCTGCGACGTACGAACAGCCCCGTTGGGACTAGGTGTGGACCTAGTAGAGTATGCTGTAAGTACTGTTTTACCCGCTGTCGCTGTCACTCTGAATTATCAGACCCCTGTATTCCAGGTGCCCGACTCCCTGAAGGACCGCCGGATCGGTACCAGAAATGCCGTCTGTGTCCAGCCATCATCGGTGCCACGACATAGGGAAGTGTCGAGTCGCCCCAGATCGTGTCCACACCGATCCTTACTTGAGAGATGTGAGATGATGCCCCTGCTTGCCATCGCAGAGGAGGTGTGGAAAATTACGTCAGGCAGGTCATCGCCTGCCATTTTCAAGGTCCCTTTGTGCCAGGGTTTTTCCTTAGTACAGTTCTGTGGACGAGACAGCCTCGCCGTGCCAGTTTACAGTAATTGTGAGTCCATTTGGAGTTGTGTCGCCGTACTAATTTGGTTTGTGTCTCTTTTATAGAACCCGAAACCAAATTCTTTTTGGTGGGTAGGTGTTACGAACCCGGATCCAGCGTCCGAGCACGGAGCAGTGACGACCGCGCCATCTGTGGGTCAGCTCCCGAAACCCCCTCCAAACGGACGACGACACCTGGTGAAGACGACGTGTACTGGCCTCGAGGGCCAGTTTCCAGTCCTGTTCAGCGCTCAACACAGCCGCTGCTGACCTCTGGTGAGGTGGTGCCTACCTATCCACTCCATAGATGGCGTTGCTGTCTAAGCGCCACCTCACCAGAGGTCAGCAGCGGCTGTGTTATGAGCTGATCAGGACGGGAAACCAGCCCTCGTGGCTGGTATTTCCTGTCCTCACTTGATGGCGCCGTCCATTTGAAAGGGGGTTTCGGGAGCTGACCCACAGATGGCGCGGTCGTCACTGCTCCATGCTCGGACGCTGGGCTTGGGTCCGTAACACCTCCCCACCAAAAAGAATTTGGTTTGGGGTTCTATAAAGAAAACCACAAACCAAATTAGTACGTGGATACAACTCCACACAGACTCACGTACATTACGAACTGGAGTGGCGAGGATGTCCTGTCCACAGAACTGTCCCACTGGGCAACTCTGGCATGAAGGAAACTTGTAGATGGAAGGCAATGACCTGCCCGATGTGATCTTCCACACCGCCACTGCGATGTCAAGCGGGGGCATAATCTCACGTGTCCTGAGTAAGGATTGGTGTAGACACGATCTGGGGCGACTCGACACTTCCCTGTGTCGTGGCACCGATGATGGCTGGTCACAGACGGCATTTCTGGTACCAGTCCGGTAGTCCTTCAGGGAGACAGGAACCTGGAATACAGGGGTCTGATAATTTAGAGTGACAGCGGCAGTGGGCAAGTCAGTACTTACTGCACACTCGCCTACTAGGCCCACACCTAGTTCCAACAGAACAGCTTGTACACCGCAGATGGTGTCTGCTCTGCCACCGTCAGGTCGACCAACGTTCCGCATAACGCTGAATCCAGGCTCAGCTATCACGCTGGGGGTGTCAACCTGTCGGAAACAGTCACTCTTAATGTCACATCTCATACCTCCCGTATCTACCATCATCTTCCAGGTCCCTTCTTCGACTGCACTACTCACAGTGCACGTCTCCAATCCCTGGGGTCTTTTCACGGTGTTCAAGGGAGCCATCATCTGTCGGGTCGTCCACCGGTCCTTACTGAGAACACACACGAGAATAAAACAAAATACCGCTAAGAGACATGGGGCCAACTGAGGGATAAGATTCCTGAGCCTGTAATGTCCATAACCGGCTATATCCATTAGCCTGGTTTGGACCGAAGAGGGCACTAGAACTTTCGTACATACCTCACATACCTCCGACGTCTGGGGAATCTCTGGCCGGTTCAATGAACGCTGTATCTTGCCATACCGCAAGTACTCATCCGCCTTCGCTCCAGACTCTGGGGTATCCGTGGGTGCTTGCACACGAGACCTCTCTTCTTGCTCAGTCGCTTCTGCTACCTTAACCGCATGTTCCTCGTCGGGAGAAGAATCAGGAGACTCTGCTAGGATGCTCTCGATCTGTTGGGTAGAGGACAAATTAAACATGTTACCCAATTCCGGGTCTGACTGTACCTGGACATTACCACTGCCTGCTATTACCTCAGACCTTGCTGTTCCGGCTGACTCGTCCGCGACCTTGGGAAGATTGTTGCTCCAATCTGTCACCAAGTCGTTGGCTAGTACTAAGTCAATCCCAGCTATAGGGAGGGTACCGACTACTGCCAACGCACATGTGCCGCTGAAGTAAGGCGAGTCGAGATGTAGCGGCACTAAGGGGGCGATGTACTGCGTCCTAGGAAACCCAACCAGGACAACCTTTTGTCTCCCATCCACACTCACTCCCTCGGGTAACGAGTTTTTCACGATCAGGGACTGGGCTGCTCCACTATCTCTGAGCACTACAACCGATCTACCAGTATGATCACTCGTTACATACCCGCTTGAACTGTGAGGGGAAAACAATCTTGGTTCTTCCTGCGTAGTCGTAGACTGGCTTCCTGCTGGTAGTGTCACGCAGCTCATCAGCATCACCTCCCTACGTGGGCCGCTACCTCTTCTGCCTCGACACATAGCAGCTACATGCCCTTTCTGCCCACAAGTCCAACACACCATATTCCTCCTCGGACTCCGGTGTTTCGGACTGTTAGGACTAGTCCTTCGAGGGCTACTTGGGGGCGTCTTCTCAGCGCTTCGTGGGACGGGTCTCTCCTCTTCCTGATGAGGTTTGTCAAACCGGCGTGGGTAATTCCTCGGGACGTACTTAGCAGAAGGCCTATGCGTTAGGATGTACTCTTCAGCCATGGTGGCTGCCGCACTCAAGGTCTCCACCTGCTGCTCTTCTAAGTACGTCTTTAGATCTCCAGACAGACAGTCTTTGAAGTCCTCTAACAGTATGAGCTGCTCGAGATCTTCTTTGGTCTCCACCTTCCGAGAGGTACACCATTCTTGGAAAAGTCGCTCCTTGATTGTGGCGAATTCGGTGAACGTGTGCTCCGAGGTCTTTTTCAGGTTTCTAAACTTTTGCCTGTACGCCTCAGGTACCAATTGGTACGCCATGAGCACGACCTTCTTCACCTTGTCGTAATCGCCAGAGTCATCAAGGGACAACGTGGAGTAGGCGATTTTTGCCTTCCCAGTCAAGACGGACTGTATCATGATGGCCCAATTCTCCTTTGGCCACTCCAAAGAGGCTGCGACCTTCTCGAAGGCCGCGAAGAACTTCGAAACTTCCTTCTCGTTGAACTTCGGGACCATTTTGATGTTCCTCACCGGATCGAAAACACTAGTTTCCATTGTTTGCCTCCGGCCACCGCCTAAACGCAATACTTCTAGCTCATGTTGTCTCTCTCTTTCTTTTTCTTCTCTCTCTCGCTCTTCTCTTCTTTCTTCTCTTTCTAGTTCTAAACACCTCATCGCCAATTCTTTATCTTTCATCTCCATTTCTTTATCTTTTAATTCTCGTTCTATTTCTAACTTCTTCCATTCTATCTCGCGATTTATTTCTAAGGCACGCATTTTGACTGTAAGTAAACTTATATTTAGCTCACCTGCATCACTGTCAATGTCACTGCCTTTATCTTCCTTTTCAGTGGAAGCTACTTCTTCACTTTCTTTTGTACCTTGTACCTCACCTTCCTGTTTTTCCTTGGCCTTCAAATGCCGGTAAACTTTGGTTAAGATCTCCACACGGGAATCACTGGCACGTATCTTGATCTCCAGGTAGGCACTCACTAGTACCAGTTCCTGTTTTCCCAGATATTTCAATCTGGCAAGACAGTCCTCCCTGTTCAGAAAAGCCTGAACATCGTCCAGATCATCGATGGTCGCTTTTTCTGCCATTGTCATCGAGATGGAGTACTAGCACTTAACACACCGCTTTCACGTTAGCGCTTAACGCACCGATCACTGTTCTACGTCAATATTGCACTTTATCGCACCTTATACCGCACTTGCCAATATTGCACGTAATTACACCTGGGTACCACACTACACAATATTGCACTTAATCACAGCGAGCACCGCACTACACAATATTGCACTTAATCACTGAGCACCGCACAGGACGTATAACGTCCTAATAGTCACACACAGGGGGAATTATTTACAGGGATTGCGCCACTTCACCACCCCTGTCCAAACATACTTGACAAGGGGTCGGATCCCGTTGGGGATGCCAATTATGTTACGGCCCTCTTGGGTCGCAATCTGGGTTCTTTCTCTGATGTTAGTAGAGTTTGGGTATCCGGCCCCAAGCTAGTAGTGGCTTTCAAGGGGTGTGCTCCGTAACGCAAGTAAATTAAAGGGGAAGGGATAAAACTGCTCAGAAATAAATATATATTCACCACCACCAATAAATAAATATATATACAGTCACACGCTATTACTTTAACTACACCTTATTTACACTGAATCACTTGTCTTCCTCCAAAGACACAGGAGTCTCTGCTTAACGGTGCTCAAAGACGTGTAGCCCTGGTTCTCTTCTTGTGGCCTCTAGACGAATCCTTAGATTCTACCAGCGAGTCTACCCCGGCCACAGGCCAGCCAAATCACAGTCCCACTGGGTGCACCGTCGTGGAGGCCGTCAACCACAAATCCAGCCTTTAGCTGGCAGGTTCCAATCAGCAACGCTGCGTAGGCCACTCCACGACCGATACTAGGGTTGCGAGCCCTAGGCAGGAGCCTCGTGTGATTCCACAGATCACTCTCCTCACCATAACACCCCAGTGGCTATTCTTATCCACTGAGTCAGCCCCGGGTACGACAATTCCTCAACTGCCACGTCACAGGCAGGCTAACACAACAGTGTACATCCGGGGGGTCACTCAACTTCAGCAGCTAATACTTGGAGACTCTACGGCTGCCTTGGGTAGACTGATCCAACGTTCATTACAGCAGTCCCAGGTCGACTCTGTAATCAGACACGTCATCAGTACTAGTTACACTCTAGGGCACCTCACTTAAAGGCTTAGACACAAACGCCCACCTATCCACTCCATAGATGGCGTTTGCTGTCTAAGCTGCCACCTCACCAGAGGTCAGCAGCGGCTGTGTTATGAGCTGATCAGGACGGGAAACCAGCCCTCGTGGCATGGTATTTCCTGTCCTCACTAGATGGCGCCGTCCATTTGGAGGGGGTTCGGGAGCTGACCCACAGATGGCGACGGTCGTCACTGCTCCGTGCTCGGACGCTGGACTCGGGTCCGTAACACACCAGTACACACAGTAACACCAGTACACACAGTAACACCTGTACACACAGTAACACCAGTGCACACAGTAACACCAGTGTACACAGTAACACCAGTGCACACAGTAACACCAGTGCACACAGTAACACTAGTGCACACAGTAACACCAGTGCACACAGTAACACCAGTTCACACAGTAACACCAGTGTACACAGTAACACCAGTACACACAGTAACACCAGTGCACACAGTAACACCAGTACACACAGTGCACACAGTAACACCAGTGCACACAGGAACACCAGTACACACAGTAACACCAGTACACACAATAACACCAGTGCACACAGTAACACCAGTGCACACAGTAACACCAGTGCACACAGTAACACCAGTGCACACAGTTACACCAGTGCACACAGGAACACCAGTGCACACAGTAACACCAGTACACACAGTAACACCAGTGCACACAGTAACACCAGTACACACAGTAACACCAGTGTTACACAGTAACACCCAGTGCACACAGTAACACCAGTGCACACAGTAACACCAGTTCACACAGTAACACCAGTGTACACAGTAACACCAGTACACACAGTAACACCAGTGCACACAGTAACACCAGTACACACAGTAACCCCAGTGCACACAGTAACACCAGTACACACAGTAACACCAGTACACACAGTAACACCAGTGCACACAGTAACACCAGTGCACACAGTAACACCAGTGCACACAGTAACACCAGTGCAACAGTAAGCAACCAGTGCACACAGTAACACCAGTGCACACAGTAACACCAGTGTACACAGTAGCACCAGTGCACACAGTATCCCCAGTGTACACAGTAACACCAGTGCACACAGTAGCACCAGTGCACACAGTAACACCAGTGCACACAGTAACACCAGTGTACACAGTAACACCAGTGTACACAGTAACACCAGTGCACACAGTAACACCAGTGCACACAGTAACACCAGTGCACACAGTAACACCAGTGCACACAGTAACACCAGTGCACTCAGTAACACCAGTGCACACTGTAGCACCAGTACACACAGTAACCCCAGTGTACACAGTAACATACCACAAGAAATGAGGCACAAGAATCTCAGGGAAATTTATTAAGAAGCCGGAGATGAACTAGATCAAATTTACACTGATAGTCATCTAATTCGGTTAATGGCAGGGCTGGTGCAGCATACACTGTAATTAGGAATAATGCTCTTCAATGCAGAAATGAAGACAAAACACGTATTGAGAATTATGCCTCTTCAACGCAAGCGGAGCTAACTGCCATTGTTATGGCGTTAAGATTTCATGAACGAAACACTAATGCTGCAGTGATCTTCACTGATTCAAAAGCAGCGCTACAAAGCCTAAGTAAAAAATCGGCCCGAAAATCTTGTGATAGTCGCTGAAATTAAGGGAGCTGTGAGAGTACTAATCAACCAGGGAAGAGTCGTCAAGTTTCTGTAGATCCCCTCCCATGTTGCATTATGTGTGAATGAACGAGCAGATGTAATGTCAGCTGAAAGCACTGGAGGAGACCATATTAATACTTCATACCCAAGACTCTGCTACAAATTAGAGGTATTGTCAAGCAACATCACCGTGGCAAGGTAACTGAGGAAAGGAAGATAAAAGCACAAATCTGTACGATGGTACAACATTGTTACAGCTGGCAATCCCAATGTTTATGGACGAAGAGGAGGTGGTCGCAGGAGAGAATCAGTAATAGCAAAAATCCGTCTTAGATACAAATATCCATGGAGATTCGGAATGGAAACAACAGCTGAGCCGCGGAGTTGCAGAATCTGTGATGAAAGTGACGGACACCGCCTTGACCTCTACCTGAGAAAATGTGAACACCTGAGAGACATTAGAAATATGTGTGGAATAATAAACCCCATATTGTTTGAGTTAGGAAAACACTATTTGTCATATATTGATACTGTTCTTAAAGATTCCCCCATTTTGTACCCGCAAGGTAACGTAAGATTTTATGGGTTGACAGATGTTAATCTTCTTGTTTGAGGAGCTGTCCACTTGAGACTGTTAAGCAAGTCCCAGCTGTGTCTGGGTACAAGTGACAGGATGAACAACCCAGCGGAGAGTTCTTCCTATTGGGGAGTGTTGTACATGTTGCTACGGCGGTATGTCCACTCACAGGATGAGTGGCGCTGCCCAATAAAACTCGCCCCTCGGGGCAAAATTTAAAAAATTAAAAATAATCCACCCGTGCCCATAAGACCAAGGACTCAGGAAAGGGAGGGTAGACATAAAAAAGGAGACTACATGAAAGCAAGAAAAAATCTGGGAAGTGTGCGATGGGAGGAGGACCAAGTAAACCTGAGATGCACAGAGGCAGAAGAGAAATTCATAACAACATTAAGACAAAAAGGGAGGCGAGAATACAATAACCCGTTGTTCAATAGACAGTGCCAGGAAGCAAAAGCAAACAAACAAGAAGGAGTGGAGGAAATAGAGAGAGTAAAGGACAGATAAAAACCAATGTATATATGCAACAAGGCCAGAAATAAATGCATAAATATAAGAAGATAGGCGGAAAGAAACAATGAAAATGGCGTTTTGCGAGTGCTTTGGCCTGGGAAGATTGACCAGGCACCGATCCTTAACTGTAGCCTTGTCCACCCAGCAGTTAATGGGTACCTGGTTGTTAAACGCTTTGGCGAGTCGTATTCCGGGGAAAATTAGGATTAAGGACTTCCCCGAAATGCTATGCTTACTAGTGGCTGTTCAAGAATGTATGAACTCTTATATATATAAATACAAACAAATAAAACGATATTTCTCTCAGAGCAAAGAAACAACAGAAACTCCTACATAGCCATATAAGAGGGAAAATGACAGTGAAAGACTGAATGACCAGGTTACGAAAAAGGGGAAGGACAGTATACAGGAAATGATAAGGAAATTTGTGAGGAACTCAGTGGCAGCTTCCATGGAGTGTTCACTACTGAGCCTGAACAGCTAGATGAGGAAGCAACCCCTCATGAGAGACTCATAAATATATGGAGGTAATAGCAGAGGAATTAAGGATACAACTAACATCACTCAACATAACTAAAGCTATTGGGGCAGAACAATCACCATGGATGGTCAAAGAAGCTGCACATGCCTCAGCATACCTCTGGCACTAATCTCTGATGAATCCCTAACAGAGCGCTAATTGCCCAGCTGCTGGAAGACGGCAAATGTGGTGCCACTCTACAAGAAAGCAGATAAAGAAGAGACGCTTAACTACGTACAAGTGTCACTCACTGTTTCCTACCTTGTCCCAGGCAAGGTAGGAAAAAGTACATACATGCAAAATGAGTACAAGCAGAAAGTAGGATTTCTAGATGGAGTGAGTATATACTATGCCTAAAGCCACAATACGCACAGCGTTTTGGGCAAGATATAGGAAAACACATCTGGCTTATATTACTTCTTTATTGTTGTTGTTGCTGTTGTTGTTTAAGATTCGCTACTTGGAGCAAAAAGTCCCAAGTAGCACGGGCTATGGTGAGCCCGTAGACTTCTTTTTAAATTGTATAACTTACATATTGTTTAATTGTTGCATTAAGTACTGTAAATTAGGCAAGTTCCCACGAAGGCTAATTACAGTTATGCACCATTTACGGGTATGCATTACTATTTATTATTTCTTACGTTAATTCAATATAATGCCACGTATTGTAAGCCTTATAATTTACTTATTATCTACCTCAATTATGACACTTATTGTAAGCCTTATAATTTACTTATTATCTACCTCAATTGTGACACTTATTGTAAGCCTTATAATTTACTTATTATCTGCCTTTAATTATGGCACTTATTGTAAGCCTTATAATTTACTTATTATCTACCTCAATTATGACACTTATTGTAAGCCTTATAATTTACTTATTATCTACCTCAATTATGGCACTTATTGTAAAAAATAAATATTTAGTCCAGCAAGAGTATCATTCGCCTCCCAAAAATCTACACTCCTTGTTTTTAAACGATTCTCCTCTCTGGGTAAATTGTTACATAAACACACTGCCCAAAATGTTGCACACTGGAGATGAAGGCGAAGAGAACTATCAGGGGAAAGTGCCATGTCATTACGACTATAATACTAGGAAGGGGTCAGGATAAGAATTAGGGACGGGATGGAGGGAAGGAATGGTGTCCAACCACTTGGACGAATCGAGACAACAACTTAATTGGTCCATCCCAGACCACTAATATATTATCATTTGTTAATGTCAAGTCAGTAAATATCACATTAAATTTTCAGGATCTTAAGTCAAAGAATAATAAAGCAACAATGATCATTATAGAATAAAATACTTTATTTATAACAAAAATGTTTACAGTAATAATAATAATAATAATAATTCAGGGGCAGGCAGCCAGTTCTCAATCCTCTGTGGTTTGAGAATCATTTTCGTGCTCATCCTCATAATCTGAGAACGGATCGAACATAAGTAAATCTTGGTTAATGGTGCCTGGCCATTGGTCAAGCTCAGATTCTTCGCCTTTATCAAGCTCTTGATGTTTATTGATCAATGTCTCCAAGTCCTCTAAGCGGCACTGGTTCTCATTTCTCTCATTTTCTTTCTTTTCTTCTTCTATTTTTTTATCATTTTGTTTGTTTAAGGAAATGTTGAAGTCTTTCATGTAATGTTATTTTTACCTCCGTTTTCTGGGTTGATTGTGATCGATATGACGACATTTTAGATAGAACTCGGGACAGTTTCTCTGCCATTGAGTAACCTTCAGGGACTGTAGTCGCTCCCTTTCGAACCTTTTTTCCTTGAGACAAACTCACATCCCGCCGCAGTCTCTTGCCTCCTGCAGACGTAGACACGCCCTCCTCCTTCTCCAGAAACTCGCTTCTGGCGCTCCTGAACCCCTGATGCCATTTTTCTTGTCTCGTCCTGGGTGGAAGGCTCTTGGGACTCCTATAAGCAGGAATACTGAGAGCTAAGGAGGCACACACACACAGGTCTGAAGAATATCATAGATGGTGAAAAACTTAGTGAAGATGAAAAGTGATTCAAGGCTGGGCCAAGCGGACGGGCTGGGGACCATTGGGAGTGTTTTAGTGAGCAGAGGTGAGAGAAGGTGGTGAAGGGTAAGGAAGGTAGTGAAGAGCAAGGGGATTTTTTTTTTTTTTTTTTGCAGGGATATTCGTGCGCGGGCCTTAAGCCTCTGGCTGGCCCACTAAGTGTTGCTTGTTTCTGTTTAACTTGGGCGGAGTACGAGTATTTATGACTCGTATGGTCGCTTCAGTAAGATTTTGCCATATGTGATTACCAACTTCTTCTGCTCTGTTGAATCTAAGTTGAAATCTTAATGGGTTTGTGACTGTGCACTGTGTTAGATAATGTTCCAGTGGTCTGTCTGGCATTTCTCAACAGTGCTGACATTTCCTCTCATCTTCTGGAAATTTGTAAGGCTATTTCTCATGCACATGGGTATCCAAGCCTGATGCGATGTAAGTGTACTTCTGTTGCTCTACTGCTCCCGTTCATCAAACTAAGTGGTTCGTAGTTAGTTGAATTCTTGTACCAACCCACAGATCTTGATGTTGCAACTGTTATGTTGTGGTCACTGTACATCTTTTGCATTGCCTCTGTTTCTAATTACTTTCTTAATCTGTGATAGACTCTGTGGTACGTAAATGTTTACATTTCTTCTCTTAGTTGCAAGTTTTGCAGCTTCGTTTGCAATGTCAGTTCCTAATATTCCCACATGACTTGGCACCCAGTTGATAAATACCCGTCGGCCTTATCGTTTGAGTGTTTGCATTAATGATATGAAATTTGTGATCAGATGTATGTTATCACATATGTGTTCTTGTTGCAAGGTTTCAATGGCGGTTCTCGAATCTGTATGTATGATAACATGGAAGTGGTGATAGGTAATGAAGGTGGTGAGGGTTGGGAAGGTGGTGAAGGGTAGGGATGGTGGTGAAGGGTAGGGAAGGTGGTGAAGAGTAAGGAACGGTGGTGAAGGGTTGGGAAGATGGTGAAAGGTACGGAAAGTGGTGAAAGGTTGGGAAGATGGTGAAGGGTAGGTTAGTTGGTGAAGGGAAGGGAAGGTGATGAAGGTTAAGGAAGGTGTTGAAGAGTAGTGAAGGAGGTGAAGGATAGGGAAGGTGCTGAAGGGTGGGGAAGGTGGTGATGTGTAAGGGGAAGTGGTAAAGGGTAGGGAAGGTGGTGAAGGGTAAGGAAGGTGGTGAAGAGTCGAAAAGGTGGTGAAGGGTAGGGAAGGTGGTGAAGTGTAAGGAAGGTAGTGAAGGGTAGAGAAGGTGATAAGGGGTAGGGAAGGTGGTGAAGGTTAGGGAAGGTGGTGAAAGGTAGGGAGTGTGGTGAAAGGTAAGGAAAAGGTTGTGAAGGGTAGGGAAGGTGATGGAGAGTAAGGGGAAGGTGGTGATGGGTATGGAAGTTTGTGAAAACTAGGGAAAGTGGAAAAAGGTAGGGAAGGTGATGAAGGGTAAGGGAAAATGATGAAGGCTAAGGAAGGTGGTAAAGAGTAAAGGAAGGTGGTGAAGGAAAAGGAAAGTGGAGAAGGATAGGGAAAGGTCGTGAATAGTAGGGAAGGTTGTGAAGGGTAAGGGAAAATGATGAAAGGTAGGGAAGGTGGTGAAGGGTAAGGGAAAATGATGAAAGGTAGGGAAGGTGGTAAAGAGTAAGGGAAGGTGGTGATGAGTAAGATAAAGTGGTCAAGGGTTGGGAAGGTGGTGAAGAGTCGTGAAGGTGGTGAAGGGTAGGGAAGGTGGTGAAGGGTAGGGAAGGTGGTGAAGGGTTGGGAAGGTGGTGAAGGGTAGGGAAGGTGGTGAAGGGTACGGAAGGTGGTGAAGGGTAGGGAAGGTGGTGAAGGGTAAGGAAGGTGGTGAAGGGTAGGGGAGGTGGTGAAGGGTAGGGAAGGTTGTGAAGGGTATTGAAGATGGTGAAGGGTAAGGAAGGTGGTTAAGGGTTAGAGAAGGTGGTGAAAGGTAGGGAGGGTGGTGATGAGTAGAGAAGGTAGTGAAGGGTAAGGGAAGGTGGTGAAGGGTAGGGAAGATGGTGAAGTGTTAGGAAGGTGGTGAAGGGTAGGGAAGATGGTGAAGTGTTAGGAAGGTGGTGAAGGGTAGGGAGTGTGGTTTAGGGTTACCTTACCTTGAGGTTATCTTGAGGTTATCTTGAGGTGCTTCGGGGCTTAGCGTCCCCGTGGCCCGGTCATCGACCGGGCCTCCTGGTTGCTGGACTGGTCAACCAGGCTGTTGGACGCGGCTGCTCGCAGCCTGACGTATGAGTCACAGCCTGGTTAATCAGGTATCCTTTGGAGGTGTTTGTCAAGTTCTCTCTTGAACACTGTAAGGGGTCGGCCAGTTATGCCCCTTATGTGTAGTGGAAGCGTGTTGAACAGTCGTCAGTCAGTCGTGTCGCTATGATCGTCTCTGCACATGCGAGATCGGGGGTCTGGGCATGAGGGAGGCGTCTTTCAAGCATACGGCTCCGCCACGAGTGCATCGGGCCTCTGATGCTGATCGAGTTCTCTCTCAGAGTACCTGTTGCACCTCTGCTTTTCAACGGGGGTATTCTGCACATCCTACCATGCCTTCTGGTCTCATGTGATGTTATTTCTGTGTGCAGGTTTTGGACCAGCCCCCTCTATTATTTTCCACGTATAGATTATTATATATCTCTCCCGCCTGCGCTCAAGGGAATACAAATTTAGGCTCTTCAGTCGGTCCCAGTAGTTTAGATATTTTACTGAGTGGATTCTAGCAGTAAAGGAACTCTGCACGCTCTCCAGGTCAGCAATTTCTCCAGCTTTGAAAGGGGCTGTCATTGTGCAGCAGTACTCCACTCTAGAGAGCACTAGCGTTTTGAAAAGTATCATCATCGGTACAGCATCTCTAGTGTGAAAAGTTTTTGTTATCTAACCTGTCATTTTTCTTGCAGTTGTGACGGATACTTTATTGTGTTCTTTAGAGGTAAGGGCCGACATGAGTACACCCAGATCCTTCACACTGCCTTTTCGTTCTATGGTATGGTTTGCCTGAGTTTTGTACATGGTTTCCGTTTTTATATTTTCGTTTTTTCCGTAGCGCATGAGCTGGAACTTATCCTCGTTAAACACTATATTATTTTCTGTAGCCCATAGAAAGACCTGATCTACATCTGATTGGAGGTTTGCCGTGTCCTCTATGTTGCCTACTCTCATGTAGATCCTAGTGTCATCTGCAAAGGATGATACAGTACTATAGGTTGTGTCCTTGTCTATGTCCGATACAAGGATGAGAAAAAGTACTGGAGCAAGCATAGTACCCTGGGGAACTGAGCTCTTCACAGTTGATGGGCTGGATTTTATTTTGTTGACTATTACCCATTGGGTTCTGTTAGTCAGGAAATTGTAGATCCATCTGCCTATTTTTCCGGTAATTCCTTTTGAATGCATTTTTTATTCAATAACACCATGGTCACATTTGTCAAAGGCTTTTGCGAAATCTGTGTAAATTACATCAGCATTTTGTTTGTCTTCCATGGCATCTAATGCCATGTCATAGTGGTCCAGCAACTGTGACAGGCAAGAGCACCCTGTTCTGAAACCATGTTGTTCGGGGTTATGGATATGCTGTGATTCCATTTATTTCTGTGATTCCTGTGATTTCTGTGATTCCATGTGACCTTACTTGTTAGCACTCTCTCAATTTTTTTTATGATATACGACGTTAGGGATGTTAGGGTTAGGGAAGGTTGTGAAGGGAAAGGTAGGTGGTGAAGTATAGGGAAGGTGGAAAAGGATAGGGAAGGTGGTGAAGGGTAGGGAAATTTGTGGAAAATAGGGAAGTTTGTAAAAAGTAGGGAAGGTGGTGAATGATAGGGAAGGTGGTGAAGGGTAGGGAAGGTGGTGAAGGGTTGGGAAGGTAGTGAAAGGTAAGGAAGCTGGTGAAGGGTATAGAATGTGGTGAAGGGTAGGGAAGGTGGTGAAAGGTAGGAAAGGTGGTGATGTGTAAGGGAAGGTGGTGAAGGGTTGGGAAGGTGGTGAAGGGTAAGGAAGGTGGTGAAGGGTAGGGAAGGTGGTGAAAGGTAGGAAAGGTGGTGATGTGTAAGGGAAGGTGGTGAAGGGTTGGGAAGGTGGTGAAGGGTAAGGAAGGTGGTGAAGGGTATGGAAGGTAGTGAAGGGTAGGGAAGGTGGTGAAGGGTAGGGAAGGTGGTGAAGGGTAGGGAAGGTGGTGAAGAATCAGGAAGGTGGTGAAGGGTAGGGAAGGTGGTGAAGGGTAAGGAAGGTGGTGAAGGGTAGGGAAGGTGGTGAAGGGTTGGGAAGGTGGTGAAGAATCGGGAAGGTGTTGAAGGGTAGGGAAGGTGGTGAAGGGTAGGGAAGGTGGTGAAGGGTAGGGAAGGTGGTGAAGGGTAGGGAAGGTGGTGAAGGGTAAGGAAGGTGGTGAAGGGTAGGGAAGGTGGTGAAGGGTAGGAAAGGCCGTGAAGGGTAGGGAAGGTTGTGAAGGGTAGGGAAAAGTAGTGAAGGGTAGGGATGGTTGAGAAGGGTAGGGAAGGTGGTGAAGGGTAGGAAAGGCCGTGAAGGGTAGGGATGGTTGAGAAGGGTAGGGAAGGTGGTGAAGGGTTATCATGAGGTTATCTTGAGATGATTTCGGGGCTTTTTTTTAGTGTCCCCGCGGCCCGATCCTCGACCAGGCCTCCACCCCCAGGAAGCAGCCCGTGACAGCTGACTAACACCCAGGTACCTATTTTACTGCTAGGTAACAGGGGCATAGGATGAAAGGAACTCTGTCCATTGTTTCTCGCCGGCGCCTGGGATCGAACCCAGGACCACTTAGATCACAAGTCCAGCGTGCTGTCCGCTCGGCCGACCGGCTCCGAGTAGGGGAAGATAGTGAAGGGTAAAGAAGATGGTGAATGACAAAGTAGGTGGTGAAGGGTAGGGAAGATGGTGAAGGGAAAGGATGGTAGTGAAGAGTAGGGAAGGTAGTGAAGGGTAGGGAAGATGGTGAAGGGGTAAGGAAGGTGGTGAAGGGTAGGGAAGGTGGTGAAGGGTAAGGAAGGTGATGAAGGGGAGGAAATGTGATGAGGAGTATGGGAAGAAGGTGAAGAGAAAAGGAAGGAGGCGAAGAGTAGGGAAGGTTATGAAGGGTAAGGAAGGTGGAGAGGGGTAGGGAAGGTTATGAAGGGTAAGGAAGGTGGAGAGGGGTAGGGAAGGTTATGAAGGGTAAGGAAGGTGGAGAGGGGTAGGGAAGGTTATGAAGGGTAAGGAAGGTGGAGAGGGGTAGGGAAGGTTATGAAGGGTAAGGAAGGTGGAGAGGGGTAGGGGAAGGTGGTGAAGGGTAAGGAAGGTGGAGAGGGGTAGGGGAAGGTTATGAAGGGTAAGGAAGGTGGAGAGGGGTAGGGAAGGTTATGAAGGGTAAGGAAGGTGGAGAGGGGTAGGGGAAGGTGGAGAGGGGTAGGGGAAGGTGGCGAAGGATAGGGAAGGTTATGAAGGGTAAGGAAGGTGGAGAGGGGTAGGGGAAGGTGGCGAAGGGTAGGGAAGGTTATGAAGGGTAAGGAAGGTGGAGAGGGGTAGGGGAAGGTGGCGAAGGGTAGGGAAGGTTATGAAGGGTAAGGAAGGTGGAGAGGGGTAGGGAAGGTAATGAAGGGTAAGGAAGGTGGAGAGGGGTAGGGAAGGTAATGAAGGGTAAGGAAGGTGGAGAGGGGTAGGGGAAGGTAATGAAGGGTAAGGAAGGTGGAGAGGCGTAGGGGAAGGTTATGAAGGGTAAGGAAGGTGGTGAAGGGTAAGGAAGGTGGAGAGGGGTAGGGGAAGGTGGTGTGTTGGAAATAACCAACAGACAATTATCCCTTAACTCCTAATATTAGTATTTACTAATAACACTAACATGTAGAATTAATAGCATTAGCGTTTCCATAGTAAGGCACAATTTAGCCAGAAAATTCCCAGCCATCATGACGCCAGGCGTCAATGGCTGGCTTAAACATGAAGTCTCCCACACATGTTGGACATATATAGACTTCAGTTAATTATTCTTTATTTCTAAAAATATTGTTCATCATGAAAGAAATAACTATTTCTCATACTTATGGGTGCTGAGCTTGACTATTCAACCAAATTAATTATTCCAGTAAAATATTACTGCGGTGTAAAGTTAATACACGTCGACCCTTCTCGTTCAATTTGTGCAGTGTTAATTAAATCAATCGTCTTACAAGAAGATGTATTATTATCCAATATATTTATTGGTGATGATAGTTTAAATTGTACTCCTTCATTTCCCCAAATAATTAATGGTAAACCAAATTGGTTTAAGTCCGGGATCACTATGAGCATCTCTACGCATGCGTGATAGGTCGTCGGGGCATGAGGGAGGCGTCTTTCAAGCATACGGCTCCGCCACGAGTGCGAGCGCTTCTGCAAGCGGCAGCCATTACATCAAGATCACGTGGTCCTACGGCATTAATTACTGTTTAATTACACGTCTACGAAGATAGTCACGTCCCGCAATTAATCATCCACAGCAGTGAACGTCAGGGACTAGCAGACGTGATATGGCTGGCCTAAGTGTTCCAACATGCCTACGTTAAGTATACATTGTAGTTTGATGCATCATTCTATAGTTTATTACTGTGAGTAACCTGTCGTTATAACATCCGCCGACCACAAACACAACTTTAGTTTCTTTCAACGTTATTCTCTAATATCAGTGAATAGTGAAATAAATTTCTAGCCTAGTCAAATATCAGCCAATTTTCCGTGATGACAGCGTGTAGGCGAGGACGAACCCAGCATTCCTTCCTCTACCTACGATGTTCACCACTGGTGTTTCCTCCTTTATTTGGACGATGTGATCACGGCTACGAGGAGTGAAACGGGTTTAGTGAAGTCTTCTTACAGCTAAGCCTTAACCCTTATTTCATAGAATATATGACCCTTATCATTATTATTTATAATATGTACTTTCTTATACATATAATATTCAAGAGAAGCAATATAAATCAATAATTTACTGCTCAGTGCTCAATAAGTTTGCACCTATTATTTCTTATGATTTGCTAATAGTTCATAGATTTGATTATTTATTATATTATGATCTTTTAGAATCTACATATAATTTCTGATGCTATAATCTTTACTAGCATCCTTAATGAACTGGTGACGAACAACACTAGTTCCTAGATATATATTAATTTCTAGTAAAACCCCCAATGTTGAAGTTTGAGAATTTTAACTCTCAATTAATTATTATTATAGTCCATTCATGCTCTTCAAATAATTGCTAAATAATCTAACATACATAGGCACTGGTTCCACACTGTCAGTCTTAAAATCCTTTATTTGTTTTCCCTCATTTCTCAAAAGTGGATGGTCTTAATTAAATATTCTTACATTTGAGTTAAAGTCCCAGATCCCAACATTTTGGTCGACTTCGAACCGGATACATTATAATTTATCATTACTAATCACATTGTGTAGTATTTTAGGTAAAACATATTTCATTATCTGTGGTTACCAGCAGTGTACCACATATGTTAACCTAACCCACACCAATTTATAATATTTGCTGTCTATACCTCATTTATAAGGTAGCACTAGTGGGATATAGTCAGTTACCTACAACACTCAGACCTCTATATACCTCACACTGAGGTAGGAATCTTCAGGTCACCAGGAGCAACACCTCACAACTTTTACAATAATTCTACATTAACAACTGCGTTAGATTGGCCTCACCATCTAACAATAATTTCCTCATTTAAACTTGTTAACAGTTCAGTAGTGTTCACATTAGTGGAACCTTGCCAACTAAGTAATGATAATCGTTGGGGAGTAAGTACAGAATATTACCAACGGGCTGCCAAATATATTAACTTTCGGCTGAGGAAAAGAGTGAGATTAGATGCCACTTACATACAATTTACAGCCAGACCATGTAGACAAAACCTGGCAAGAGATGGTGAACACCTGTCAGATGAGTCTAAGTCGCAGGTAGTTGATAAATTGGTCAACACAATCAACCATCACAAGAGGTTGTGGCTTGGTAGCCAAAATTAGCTGTATATATTTCATAATTTTCACGTGTGCAAGTGCACATTTATATATTACAAAATCTAAAAAAACAAAATCTCAGTAAAGTTGTATTCACATTACTGTACCATTAATTAATTTTATGCCAACCTTTATTAGGTAGGAATTTTCACTGTAGTTGTGCTGAGTTTAGCACAAATGCAGACTAAATAACTTAGTTGTTTCTTTAGTAGAAATTATTTCATCTAGTCTTGAACTAGTCAATAGTGTACATTATATTATTTACTATTGTGCTGACCCTAAAACAGGGTGGGATCTAAGTACATTGTATTTACTATTGTGCTGACCTTAAAACAGGGTGGGATCTAAGTACATTGTATTTACTATTGTGCTGACCTTAAAACAGGGTGGGATCTAAGTACATTGTATTTACTATTGTGCTGACCCTGATTAGGGTGGGATATATAAACCATTTATTGTGTAGTCACTATTTTTGTGTATATTTTTTGAGTGCTACTGAATGCTCATTATCCCATCGAATGGTGATAATGAAGAGCTAGCCAGGAGAAATTCCAATAGTGACATTCAAGTATCACTCAAATCTTAGCTACTTGTTGTTAGGTAGGTGCATTTAATCTCAGAATGAGGTAGAGTGCAATTTAGCCAGAATAATTTAGACTATCTTCAATTGATTTGCCAACTAATGAGCAAGTACCCAAGCTAATTTAGCAACACTTATTCAAGTCCTGTGAAACTTGAACTTAAAGCCACTATGGCTACTCCTGAGAAATTAAGGAGAACTTTTATAGGCTTTAAAGGTCACTTAACCAGACTGATCAATAAGTCTGAAACATTATCCAAAACAACTACCATTGATTACAATCAATTAGAAATATCACTGAGAGAGTAGCTGATCTCAAATTTGATCAAGTCAGATCCACAATCAAGTCTTATATTGACATACTAAATACAGCAGAAGCTGAGCCTGATGAAATAGATCAAGCTATAGCTGAAACATCTCAATATGAAGATGCAATTTTACAGTGCAATTTTTTTATATTATTGACTTAGAGAATGAAGCTTGGATTTTATGTATCAGTTAATTATGACTGTCATAGAGAACACTTTTTGTGGACTTTAACTCAAGACTGACAGTTTAAGTTATTCTCAAGAGTAAATATCATTTGTAAATCGTTAATTTGCTGATGTGGCAACATCCCATTTTCCTTCGTAAGTTGCTAAATATGTTCTCTGTGAAAGGTTAGTAAATTAGTAATGTTAATATATTCCTAACATAACCGTTTTAACTTGGTATGCCAGGGGTTAGTAAATTAGGTGTCGAAAAATTTCCGTCATCTCCCTCCGCCCTCCCTCCCTCCTCCCTACTCCTCCCTCCATCCTCCCCACCTCGCCCTTAGTCCTCTCTACCTCCCCCCCTCCATCCTCCCTACCCCTCCCTCCGTCCTCCCCATCCCCCCTCACTCCATCCCACCCCCCGCCATTCTCCACATCCCACCTCTTCCCACTCCCCACAATTAGAATTTCTTCCCTTTCATAAAATTTATTAGGGAGTCAAGACACTTCTCAATGGTCTTAAGGAAATAGTTGTCTGGTAAAGACGTTTCCATTATCTCAACAAATATTTCACACGATCAGAATTGTGTCAATGAGAATCGGATATGGGTCTTAATAATTACTAATATATATTAAATCATTTAATTTAGGCCTACCCTGGCCAGACTATGTCCGTCCTGTACCCCAGACCATTTCCCTGCAAATTTTGATAAGGCTAGTCCTAAGCGTGTAGCCTTCAACTTTGGACAGAAAGACAGACAGACAATCTCTCGTATAGTACAGATTGTTAATGCCACCTAGATGGTGTTGGTGAGGGGCACATTTCTATCAGCAATGTTTTTCAGGACTCTTCCATTTTGTGGGGAGGAGAAGACGTTCCTGGAGAATATTTTAATTGCAGGGACCGGTACTGTGCATTACTGATACACTGCAGTAAACTGTGCGCAGTGGACCATCACTACTGCATATGTAAGGCAACAACCCATCGCAGCTTGCTCTGTGATGGCAATCACCCCGCACTTTCTTACCGCTGCCCCGCAGACAGGAAAGCATCAAGGCCCAGGTTGAAGCCAAGAGAAACAACCCTTCTATCTCTGCGACCAGAGCCCCAGGCGTTCAACCCACCACATCTGCTCCCACCAACCGACCAGAAGACGTTCCTGTTTTCTCAAAAAGTGGCCCCTTCCACCAGGCGACCCAGCCTTCACAATGGGGACCCAAGGCCCCACAGGCTCCTTCACAGCCCCCTGCATCACGTGCAGGCATTATCCCTGGTCTTATTAGACTAGCGGAGAGGCTTGCCGGACCAGACAATCACCATTTCCTCAGTGAACTGAACACATTATACATAGCCAATGGCCCCCATCATAGCCTGGCGCAAGTCTCACTGCCTCCACTACCACTCCGAAGACTACCACGAGGTCGATTTCACCACAGACTCCAGAACCACCCAAAACCCCGGCGGCACAAACCTCTGTTTGTGCCGCCTCTCCAGCTCCCAACACTCCTACAATCACCATCTCAGCAACCGCGCTACCGACGTTCTGTCTACAAATGCTAACATCACCACCTTTCTTCCCTACTCCTGAAATACCATCTACCATCAATCCACGACACCTGAGTCTACCTCAGGCTGCAAGGTGAAACACGAAAACACCACCTATGTATTTTACGGACTCCTCAAACGAGGAAATCTTAGTAGGAGCTCCACCGCAGCACCACAAATACGACACCCACTTGGTACAAACCTCCTCATGGAGGCCACCTCACCACACTCCAACGACAGCACGACTCAGCCAAAGTCTCAGGCAAAGAAAAAACGGAAGACCTAGAGGTCTACACTAACCCCACCAGCTCCATAACTGGTACAGCCAGCACTCCAGGACTGAAGACTCACATCCATCCCCAGATATCTAGTATCAGTCATTGATATAGATAATGGCTCCAAAGAGCTTCCACTTACGAGCTCACGATAACCCATGGTACTTGGAACTTTATGTTCTGAGTAGCTAAATCTAAAACAACAACAAGAACAACAATGTCCTGCCTTACGGGCTATTCATGCCCGCGGCACCTCTTGGGTGGCTAAATTAATCTTATCAATCATCAGTCGATGTACTGCCTCACAGCCTGTGCCACAGTTACAGCCCCGCTCCTGTGCCAGGTAAGTCCACTACAGGCTCACCATTGTCCGTGCTACTTGGAACTTTTTCTTCCTAGTAGCTGAACCTTAAGCAACAACAACAACAGATGTACTGCTTCAGCCAATAATCCCTTTCTGTTTTGGATATACTTATTTTTGTTGTATTTTTTTTTTTTGGTATTGATATAATTTTTTTTTACAAAACAGTCAACAAGTAAAGAACAATATGGATATTAACAATCATGCCAACACATGAACAATACAACAAAAACCATTTAGGATTATATCGTAGGAACTGTTCATGTTAGATGAATGTTGAAGACTGTTAAAAACTATAGAATGAGGATAGTATTTATACAAACTTTAATATTAATTACAGGTCTTTATTAGCATAAATAAATATATATTACATCATAAAATCTATCATAGAAGTTACAAACATAAAATAATCGTAGTACATAGTATCATCCTTCTAGTATACCACATCTTATTCTATCTTAATACAAACTACTACACACATTTTGCATTATCTTACTTTAATACTAACTAATTTGCTCACTGTGAATCACTGAAGTATAACTAGCGGGGTTGGGACAGTCTTTGTGCTGTAGCATCTCTCCTACTCCAAGGAAGGAATATAGGGTAAAGTCTCTGTGAATGAGCAGGGGGGATCTCTACCTCAATCACTTCCTCCTCCTCCTCCTCCAACACTACTACTTCTACTTGCATCTCATTCACTTTGTTGTTTGGGATGTCAGGTTGACCGTATGCTAGTGACTGAGTAGGACTTAGAATGTACCGTTTATCATCAAACGCTGACAATTCTCTACACATTCTGCGACATGTGCACATCTTCCCTTGACCATTACCTATGGATCTGGACACAAAACGAGTCGAAGTGTTAGTTTCAATTGTGTGTTTAAATGACTCATGTGAAAGTTTCTCCTGGTGGTGGTATGGTAGACACTTACACTTACAGTTGTGATCCCCATCTTGAGTGGTGTATGAGTAAGTTTTAGCTCTATGAGCAATTAGTTCATTAATAATAATATTTGACCCAATTTCTAACTTGATCAAGCCTAGCTGTCCTTTGCGTGCAATGGAGTATGATGGATGAGTGTCAAGAAAGTTGCTAAATCCATACAGTCAAAGAGGGGGGTCTTATTCAACTCTTTTAAGATATCTCGACATGAGAGCTTAATGAGTCTGAAATGATAGTCTGTGTCTGTATATAATAGATTGGCTTTATTCCCATATGCTGGTTTTACTACTCCATACCAGAACTCGTAGAGACATCTCTTAGCAATTTGGAGTATGTGGAAGCCGAGATAAGTGGGAGTGTTTACCTGGAGAGACTTTCTCTTGATAGTGCAGATCACACGGTCTTGGCTTAATAATAAACTATGCTTGAAAAATAGGTTACGAGCGAGTTTCAGGAAGGCTCTACAATCAGTGACTAGGTAGTGTTTGTTCCCATACTTAGAAACATCTGTAAGAGACTTCCCATAAATTGAGTTTAATATGAGGTTGAAAGATTTTTGTTTTATAGCGCATTAGGTGTTGGCTCGTTCTCGTACGTTGGTTTCAATGAAATCTTTAAGGTAGGTCTCCTGGTCAAGTTCATAGATGTCATAAACTTTAGATTCTTCTAACCCAATTCGCATTAGTAACTGCAACAAATCAAGACTAACCAGATAGTCTTTCTGAGGAAGGTGAGAGGCAATTCATTTACAGTTGTTTTTAGGGAGTCTGGTCTTTCTTCTCCGAGTATATTCTTACTATAAGGAGAGATTTGATCCTCTGTAATATCTGCATGGGAAAGAACTAAGCGCAGCTCGTCAGTGTATCTGGCTATGTCGGGGAAAACTTGTTCTGTATCGCACAACACCCAGTACCCTTTTGGTCCATCACACGCGATATTCTCTAATCCCCGCTCTAGCATATTGTCACAGTCCGTGTGTGGCAGCTTCCGTATCCCGCCACGAGGGAGCAATTCAGTCATACAAGCTCCGTATAGGCTATTAAAGTCCAAGTTGATGATGTAACTACTATCATCTCTCGGTTCTGCTGCCATGCGTTGGTTCTCCCCATTAGTGTACTGTCTAGTTACACTCTTAAACCCACCGCGGAGATTTCGACGGAGTAAGTCATATAACAGGGGGTCTGACACTACATCCAGTTCTACTTTAGATTTAAGTAAGAAAGCATCCCAGGCAAATTAGGGGAGAGAGATGTAGTGTGAAATATCTAATTTGTAAAGTGCAAGCAATGTATCTCGCCATACTGTGAATACATCTGTCAACAATTCCGTATCTACTTTGAGGTAGAGAACGAGGTATTCCCCGATGTTGGCACATTGAGCTAGATCAAAGATATCTAACGCTTGTTCATAATCTTTTTCTGATAACTCTTCATCTTCCAAGGTAAAACTTGTCATGTGAAGGAAGTCGTGGCTCGTCCAGCACACTCAATGATGATAAGTAGTCATAACAGAATGCTTGTTTACCCTTTAACAGTTTAGGGATAGCTGCATCATTTACACCCTCTGGCATAGCTAATGTGAAGGTGGTGGGCTTCCCACTATCAATATGATCTTTACCCAATCTTGCTAGTGATCCATTAAGAAGTGCTAAACAATCTAAAAATCGCAAGTCATTCACATCCACTTTCATAAACTTGAATCCATCTCTAGTTGTTATGTCTATTTTCATCTTAGGTCGTTTCTTCAACTCGTTTAGAATTACTCCTAAATCATACGATGCATTATGAGAGAAGCTGTAGAGAAACTTGTATAAATCTACACACTGCAAATTGCACCGATCACAGTATGCAGCTAGATAATTATGTACTTTCACAGTATGTTCATGATGTCTAACTTTAACTCCATCATTCCCATAAAGGGATCCTCAGACAACTCACACACTGTTTTTGTCTCGAATAAGGCGTGTTGTTGTGGGGAGACGTCAATTTATAGTTTACCTGGTTACTACTGATCCTAGCCCATGACTCTTCTAGGGTAGTTACCAAGTTATTGACAGCATCTTTACCTAAATAGTCCTTTTTCTCCATGATGTTCATTTGTCGGTCAATGATAATGTATGCGTAGGCTACTGCATTATGACGTGACTCAATCATGCCTTTAGGGTTGGATCGATCCAACATACATTCAAAGTCATAAAAACACATATGACTAGGACCATATCCACGTCCGTATTTACGGAAAGTAATCTTCCTATCATCTGAATAAAACTTTAAAGTTTGATAGACTTTACATGTCCCCTCATGAGCCACCATACGTGCGGGTGAGAGAGAGATCAAACAACAATGACAAAAGATGTGAGATGTTCTGGGTGAGTGGGCATGTGCGTACATACTGGTTAAAATCTTAAGTCAGTACGAGATGCTGGCTTTCAACATAAGCAAGGGGACAATCTCTTCATGCTCACCTTTCCCTTTCCTGGCTAGTATAATGTAGTATCATCTAGTAATATCACCTCGTTCTGGTGAATAAACATAGATCCTGACCGTGTTCATTTTTTGTACCTTAGTGATATTCTCAAATGTTACTGAGAAATTTATATCTACTGACCAGTTAATATGTCTTAGACACCAGCTTGCATGAACACATCTTTTACGAATATTGCGTAGATCCATACCCCTAGCTAGACATTTATAGGCAGCTAGACATTGCATAAGACATATGTTTGCTTCTCCTTTTGGTTGAAAACAAGGTCCTTTCCCCTCAGACCTTCAGGGTAGTCCACATGAGCTCCGAGTCTAATAAGGTGTTCATTTTGAGCGCAGTTAATGTAGAACCCTGATAGAAACTCTACAGCTACATTTGACCCCTCTTTTCTTTTAAATACTGGGCAATTTTGTCATCTAATTCATCAGCCCAGAAGTCTACAACTGTGGGCAGCTCTTCTTGCATGATAGCTCTCCCCTCACCGCGAATAGGGAATCCATCAGTGTTGATAGGATCAAGGAGGTCTTCTTCTTCATTAGGTACATTTAAATTGCGGATGATTAGGATTAGATGAGGATAAATTAAAAGTGATGATTAAAAGAATTATTAATCCTTATATTAATATTATCCTTATATTAATAAGGATAATTATATTATCCTTATATTAATCCTTAATTATATGATGATTAAAATAAATTAAAAGTGATAAATTAGGGGAGAATTGAGTGAGGATATGTTCAATAAAAAACTGTCTATATGCTCTTAAATATACACCCGGGGATGTATTTACATGTTTTGGAATTGAAAAAGAGAAGCGGGTGTATGCTCTACTAAAATTTTTGATTCGGTCTATCACTTGAGGGAGTATTGGTGGAGGTGGTGGAGAGGACCCCCTAGGCTGTGGGGAGAAGCAGCGACCTCTGGTGCAGGTGGAGAGACAGGTGATGCTGGGGGAGTTGGGTGATCAGGAGAGAGGGGGTGGAAAGACAGATGCTGGTGGTACTGCCTCGACATCCTCCTCTCATCTTCATCACTAGATAGTACTACTACATTTCCCCCTCCTCCTCCTTCCCCCCCCCCCCCCTTCTCTTATTCTCTCTACCTCTTCAACTTCTTCCTCCTCACTAGACACTAAATCTACGTATGGTGTGTGTGGGTTTGCATGTGAGGAGTGAGGCTGTGCAATGCTTAGCGAGAAATGTGGGAAAGATAATCCACTGGTTGAGGGAAAAGCAATAGATCTACCCAATTGTTGCTGCTGCTGTTTTAGCTGCTGTTGCTGTTGCGGCTGCTGTTGCAGCTGCTGTTGCTGCTGCTGTTGCTGCTGCTGTTGTTGCTGCTGACATGGTCTGGGGTTTTGATAATGATAGATTTTTTCAACCTAAACTTACTTGTGGATCTCTCTCTCTCTCTCTCTCTCTCTCTCTCTTCTCTCTCTCTCCTCTCTCTCTCTCTCTCTCTCTCTCTCTCTCTCTCTCTCTCTCTCTCCTCTCTCTCTCTCTCTCTCTCTCTCTCTCTCTCTCTCTCTCTCTCTCTCTCTCTCTCTCTCTCTCTCTCTCTCTCTCTCTCTCTCTCTCTCTCTCTCTCTCTCTCTCTC